>NC_084513.1:27062990-27162990 GCF_024500385.1 Phyllopteryx taeniolatus | reverse complement strand
TTTTGTGCTTAAACGTATGTCACATATGTACTGATTTGATTTCCGTGAATGGCTGAACAAATGTTACATTTACATACACTGTACTAAAGCCTTTTTTCTCCTGCATACATGTTAATGCCCTACGTAACAGGTTGTCTTGTTGTGTCTTACGAGTAATTTAATGGTAATTTTCTGTTTATCTGCATAAGGCTTCAACTGAAGCAAATCCTCAAGAGATAGCCATGACACTGACTGCACCAAAGATGCTGACCAAGTGACTTGGTTTAATTTTGAATGTTGATATTGAAATCACTATTTTCAGAAGCAAAACGGTTTGACCTGACGCTAGTTATGGAGGTTACAGATACTGTTCACAGTTCTCAGAGTGTCTGTAATGGTCAGGTAGGGACACTCTTGACGACTGTATTCATACATTATCAGTGATACTGTAAAAGGCTTTTCATGGCTTGAAATTATACACTGTCCTCACTGTGCACATTCTGGTCAGGGAAGGAAATGTGTATTCTCATAAGCGTTTCATTGGTTTGTATGTCAAGATGAATGTTTACACTGTCATAACATTTCATTATATGTGGTATGCATCAATAATAACAATAATAATAATAATGATTCCACATTATGGTCTGTCATATCCACAGTACCTAACTGTTTTCTTAGTTTTTTAGTTTTCGGTGATTACAGTATTTTGTGCTTAAAAGTTTGTCACATAACTGTACTGACCGTTGATTTCTGTGAATGGCTGAACAAATGTTATGTTTACATACACTATGCTTTTGCCTTTTCCCCTTTATACATACGTAAATGTGTCAATGCACGACATACAGGTACAGTCCTCCATCCATTCATCCGTTTTCTACCGCTTATCCGAGGTCGGGTGGTGGGGTCAGTAGCTTTATTAGGGACGCCCAGACTTTCCTCTCCCCAGCCACTTCATCCAGCTCTTCCGGGGGGATCCCGAGGCGTTCCCAGGGCAGCTGAAGGATGTAGTTTCTCCAGCGTCTCCTGGGTCGTCCCCGGGGTCTCCTCCCGCAGCACCCCCAACAGGACCCCCCCGAGGGACACGGTCTAACGCCTTCTCCAAGTCCACAAAGACTGGTTGGGCAAACTCCCGTGCACCCTCGAGGACCCTGCCAAGGGTGTAGAGCTGGTCCACTGTTCCACGGCCAGGACAAAAACCACACTGCTCCTCCTGAATCTGAGATTCAACTTCCCGACGGACCCTCCTCTCCAGCACCCCTGAATAGACCTTACCAGGGAGGCTGAGGCTGATAATAATTTAATGGTATTTTTCTGTTTATCTTCATAAGGCTTCAACAGAAGTAGATCCTCAAGAGACAGCCATAACATCTGACTGCACCAAAGATGCTGACCAGGTGACTTGTTTTTCATTTTATATGTTGATCCGGAAGAGCTGGATGAAGTGGCTGGGGAGAGGGAAGTCTGGGCGTCCCTGCTGAAGCTACTGCCCTCGCGACCCGACCCGGATAAGCGGTAGAGAATGGATGGATGGATGGATGTTGATTATTGAAATCATCGTTTTCAGAAGCAAAACAGTTAGACTTGACGTTAGTAATGGAGGGTGTACACAGATACACATACACAATCCACAGAATGTCTGTTATGTTCCCTCTGAGGACAGTGTATTCAGACATTGTCACTGATGGAGTAAATGGATTTTCAGAGCTTGAAGTTATAGATACACTTCCCTCACTCTGCATATTCTGGTCAGGATCATCAAATTAAATGGTCAGTTCCACCAACAAAATTTCAATTGAAATGGAATGCAAAGAAATTTCACAATTCCAATTTTCCCAGAGACACTGAAATTATTTCTCATTATATATTGAATCCACTGGCATGGTGGACGACTGGTTAGCACCTCTGCCTCACAGTTCTGGGGACCGGGGACCGCCTGTGTGGAGTTTGCATGTTCTCCCTGTGCCTGGGTGGGATTTCTCCGGGCACTCCGGTTTCCTCCCACATCCCAAAAAACATGCATGGTAGGTTAACTGGAAACTCTAAATCGCCCGTAGGTGTGAATGTGAGCGCGAATGATTGTTTGTTTATATGTGCCCTGCGATTGGCTGACGACCGGTTCTGGGTGTACCCCGCCTCCCGCCCGAAGAGAGCTGCAATAGGCTCCGGCAGCCTGCGACCCTAGTAAGGAGAAGCGGTGAAGAAAATGGATGGATGTATATTGAATCCATAATACAAAATAAAATTGAACGTGTGAATAATTTTTTAGTGAAACTTTATTTTTTTTTCGAAATAGTGTGTGTGTGTGCGCGCGCGTGTGTGTGTACTTTCAAGTATTAGTTGAGAGTTCCTCCTGTCTGCTCCTGTCCAAATAAGATGCATGTGGTGCCTGAATGTCACTCGGAAAACAGCTATCTAGTAAAAACATTTTATTGTAAAATTTTAATTCTTAAAGTTGTTCAAGTTATTGTAAAAAGTGTCCTTCTCTGGTATGCGTTTAGACAACACTTACTGTTTGGGGTGGAGGGTTTAATCATTGCTGAAGAAATAAATTACAATATATCTGAATAGGTTTAGTCAGGGAGTTGAGTTTCTTTTAAATCATTTTAAAATGTATTATGCAATCTTATGTTCACATTTTTTCCTGTTACAGATCTGTAAACATGATGTAGTTTCCTCAGTCGTATCAATCTTGGAAAAATGTGTGTGGTGTAATGCACCTTTCTCAGCTTTAAAATGGATTGGTGTGCGATGTAAAAGTGCGTAATTTGTCTTGTGTGTTGTGTATATACTGTGTGTGTGTGTATATATATATATATATATATATATATATATATGTACAACCTCAATTCCAATGAAGTTGGGGCGTTGTGTTAAACAAATAAAAACAGAATACAATAATTTGCAAATCATGTCCAACCTATAATTTAATTCAAATTTAATTGAATACACTACAAAGACAAGATATTTAATGTTCAAACTGATAAACTTTATTGTTGTTAGCAAATCATCATTCATTTAGAATTTTATGGCTGCAACATTTTCCAAAAAAGCTGGGACAGGATCATGTTTACCACTGTGTTACATCACCTTTTCTTTTAACAACATTCAATAAACGTTTTGGGAACTGAGGACACGAATTGTTGAAGCTTTGTTGGTGAAATTCTTTCCCATTCTTGCTTGATGTACAGCTTCAGCTGTTCAACAGTCCGGGGTCTCCGTTGTCGTATCTTACGCTTCATAATGCGCCACACATTTTTAATGCAGCCCTATGGGGGCACAAGTCAGTGCAAACTGTAGGCCGTTCCCAAGCCCAGATAAATGCAGAGGGTTGCGTCAGGAAGGGCATCCGGCTTAAAACTTTGCCAAACAAATATGAGCGTTCATCCAAAGAATTCCATAACGGATCAGTCGTGGCCCGGGTTAACAACGTCCGCCACCGGCGCCGTCAACCTGTGGGGCGCCGTTGGAAATTCAGCTACTGTGGGTCAAAGTCAAAGAAGAAGAAGAGGTGGAAAGCGGGTTCTTCGGCAGAAAGAGAAGAGGAAAGCACAGAGCCTAGAACTGAATGTGGGGACTTTTAATGTTGGAACTATGACAGGAAAATCTCGGGAGTTTGTTGACATGATGATTAAGAGAAGGGTTGATATATTGTGTGTCCAGGTGACCAGGTGGAAAGGCACTAAGGCTAGAAGGGTTTGAATTATTTTACATGGTGTAGATGGGAAGAGAAATGGAGTCGGGGTTATTTTAAAAGAAGAGTTTGCTAAGAATGTCTTGGAGGTGAAAAGAGTATCAGATCGAGTGATGAGGCTGAAATTTGAAATTGAGGGTGTTATGTGTCATGTAATTAGTGGCTATGCCCCACAGGTAGGATGTGACCGAGAGGTGAAAGAGAAATTCTGGAAGGAGCTAGACGAAGTAGTTCTGAGCGTCCCAGACAGAGAGAGTCGTAATTGGTGCAGATTGTAATGGACATGTTGGGGAAGGTAATAGGGGTGATGAAGAAGTGATGGGTACGTACGACATCCAGGAAAGGAACTTGGAGGGACAGATGGTGGTAGACTTTGCAACAAGGATGCAAATGGCTGTAGTGAACACTTTTTTCCAGAAGAGACACGAACATAGGGTGACCTACAAGAGCGGAGGTAGAAGCACGCAGGTGGATTACATTTTGTGCAGACGATGTAATCTGAAGGAGGTTACCAACTGTAAGGTAGTGGTAGGGGAGAGTGTGGCAAGACAGCAACACAGAAGTACAGAAGTAGACTTGAGGCGAGAGGAATACATTGAGATGCGACATAGGGCAAAGGTAGAGGTGGCAAAGGCCAAACGAGGCATATGATGGCATGTATGCCAGGTTGGACACTAAAGAAGGAAAAAAGGATCTATACAGGCTGGCCAGACAGAGGGATAGAGATGGGAAGGATGTGCAGCAGGTTAGGGTGATTAATGATAGAGATGGAAATATGTTGACTGGTTCGAGCAGTGTGCTAGCTAGATGGAAAGAATACTTCGAGGAGTTGATGAATGAGGAAAATGAGAGAGAAGGGAGAGTAGAAGAGGCAAGTGTGGTGGACCAGGAAGTGGCAATGATTAGTAGGGGGAAGTTAGAAAGGCATTAAAGAGGATGAAAAATGGAAAGGCAGTTGGTCATGATGACATTCCTGTGGAGGTATGGAAACATCTAGGAGAGGTGGCTGTGGAGTTTTTGACCAGCTTGTTCAATTCTAGTGCGTAAGAAGATGCCTGAGGAATGGAGGAAAAGTGTACTGGTGCCCACTTTTAAGAACAAAGGTGATGTGCAGAGCTGGCAACTATAGAAGAATAAAGTTGATGAGCCACACAATGAAGTTATGGGAAAGAGTAGTGGAGGCTAGACTCAGCACAGAAGTGAGTATTTGCGAGCAACAGTATGGTTTCATGCCTAGAAAGAGTACCACAGATGCATTATCTGCCTTGAGGATGTTGATGAAAAAGTACAGAGAAGGTCAGAAGGAGCTACATTGTGTCTTTGTAGATCTAGACAAAGCCTATGACAGAGTACCTAGAGAGGAACTGTGGTACTGCATGCGGAGGTCTGGAGTGGCAGAGAAGTATGTTATGTATGTATAATACAGGACATGTACGAGGGCAGCAGAACAGCGGTGAGGTGTGCTGTTGGTGTGACAGATGAATTTAAGGTGGAGGTGGGGACTGCAACAGGGATCAGCCCTGAGCCCCTTCCTTTTTGCAGTGGTGATGGATAGGCTGACAGATGAGGTTAGACTGGAATCCCCGTGGACCATGATGTTTGCAGATGACATTGTGATCTGCAGAGAAGGCAGGGAGCAGCTGGAGGAGCAGTTAGAAAGATGGAGGCATGCACTGGAAAGCAGAGGAATGAAGATTAGCCAAAGTAAAACAGAATATATGTGCATCAGTGAGAGGGGTGGTGGGGGAAGAGTGAGGCTTCAGGGAGAAGAGATAGCAAGGGTGGAGGACTTTAAATACTTGGGTTCAACCGTCCAGAGCAATGGTGAGTGTGGTCAGGAAGTGAAGAAACTGGTCCAAGCAGGTTGGAACAGGTGGAAGAAGGTGTCAGGTGTGTTATGTGACAGAAGAGTCTCTGCTAGGATGAAGGGCAAAGTTTATAAAACAGTGGTGAGGCCAGCCATGATGTACGGATTAGAGACAGTGGCACTGAAGAGACAACAAGAAGCAGAGTTGGAGGTGGCGGAAATGAAGATGTTGAGGTTCGCTCACGGAGTGACCAGGTTGGATAAAATTAGAAATGAGCTCATCAGAGGGACAGCCGAGATTCGATGTTTTGGAGACAAAGTTAGAGAGAGCAGACTTCAATGGTTTGGACACGTCCAGAGGAGAAATAGTGAGTATATTGGTCGAAGGATGATGAGGATGGAGCTGCCAGGCAAGAGAGCTCGAGGAAGACCAAAGAGAAGGTTGATGGATGTCGTGAGGGAAGACATGATGGCAGTTGGTGTTCGAGAGGAGGATGCAGAAGATAGGCTTACATGGAAAAGGATGACGCGCTGTGGCGACCCCTAACGGGACAAGCCGAAAGGAAAAGAAGAACGCGCCATACATTTTCAATGGGAGACAGGGTCTGGACTGCAGGCAGCCCAGTCTAGTATCCACACTCTTTTACTACGAAGCCACACTGTTGTAACACGTGCAGAATGTGGTTTGGCATGGTCTTGCTTAAATAAGCAGGGTCGTTCATGCAAAAGACGTTGCTTGGATGGCAGCATTTGTTTCTCCAAAACCTGCAGGTACCTTTCAGCATTAATGGTGCCTTCACAGATGCCTTCAACATCAACTCCGTCCTCAAAAAGGCCCAGCAGAGGATGTACTTCCTGCGGATTCTGAGAAAGCACGGCCTGCCACCGGAGCTGTTGAGGCAGTTCTACACAGCAGTCATTGAATCAGTACGTTTTCTTCCATCACAGTCTGGTTTGGTGCTGCTACAAAAAAGGACAAACTCTGACTGCAACGGACAATCAAAACTGCTGAAAGGATTGTCGGTACCCCCCCTACCCACCCTTGAGGACTTGCACGCTGCCAGAACTAAGACAAGGGCATGCAAAATCCTCTCGGACCCTCCCCACCTCGGTCACCAGCTCTTCCAGCTCCTTCCCTCAGGTAGGCGCTACCGATCAATGCAAACTAGAACTAGTAGACATTCCAACAGCTTCTTCCCTCTTGCAATCAACTTCTTAAACAGCTAACTTATAATTCCATTACAACAAGCTGGCAGTTTTTTGACTTGAGTTCGTTGTCACATTTCTGTGGGGCCAATTCTGTATTACTCGTGCACTCACTGTAGTTGTCTCGCCGTGCTGCACTATTTGCATATACTGGCCACTCATGCCAGAGTAGCATCTGCTCCATTTGCACACTGATTGAGGAGTATCTGTAACATTTGCACAACCATTGTCCCAGATTATCGCACTACTCGTCACTTTAAACCGCATACACTCCTTGAAGTCTCAGTGCCCTTTGCACAATGGTCATTGCACCGGACTATTGCGATATTAGCCATTCGAACTGCTCTAAATGCTAGAGGACTCTGCATCTTTTTGCACAATTGTTTTTTGTCAATGTCTTTATGTCTCCAAAGTGTTCTGTAAATTGACTGTCTGTTGTACTAGAGCGGCTCCAACTACCGGAGACAAATTCCTTGTGTGTTTTGGACATACTTGGCAAATAAAGATGATTCTGATTCTGATTCTGATTCTGATGTGTAAGTTACCCATCCAATTGGCACTAACACAGCCCCTTACCATCACAGATGCTGGCTTTTGAACTTTGCATCCATAACAGTCCGGATGGTTCTTTTCCTCTTTGGCCCGGAGGACACGACGTCCACAATTTACAAAAACAATTTGAAATGTGGACTCGTCGGACCATAGAACACTTTTCCACTTTGGATCAGTCCATCGTAGATGAGCTTGGGGCCAGAGAAGCCGGCGGCGTTTCTGAGTGTTGTTGATGAATGGCTTTTGCTTTGCATAGTAGAGTTTGAAGTTGCACTTACATATGTTGTGCCGTACTGTATTTACTGACATTGGTTTTCTGAAGTATTCCTGAGCCCATGTGGTGATATCCTTTACACATTGATGTCAGTTTTTGATGCAGTGCCGCGTGAGGGATCGAAGATCACGGACATCCAATGTTGGTTTTCGGCCTTGCCGCTCACATGCAGTGATTTATCCAGATTCTTTGAAGCTTTTGATGATATTATGGACCGTAGATGATGAAAACCCTAAATTCCTTGCAATTGTACATTGAGGAACGTTGTCCTTAAACTGTTCAGCTATTTTCTCATGAACCTCGCTCCATCTTTGCTTGTGAATGACTGAGCAATTCAGGGAAGCTCCTTTTATACCCAATCATGGCACCCACCTGTTCCCAATTAGCCTGTTCACCTGTGGGATGTTCCAAGCAGGTGTTTGATGACCATTCCTCAACTTTCTCAGTCTTTTTTGCCACCTGTCCCAGCTTTTTTGGAACGTATTGCAGCCATAAAATTCTAAGTTTATGATTATTTGCTAAAAACAATCAAGTTTGTTAGTTTGAACATTAAATATCTTGTCTTTGTTGTGTATTCAATTAAATATAGGTTGAACATGATTTGCAAATCTTTGTATTCTGTTTTTATTTATGTTTAACACAACGTCCCAACTTCATTGGAATTGGGGTTCAAAGACACAGTGTAGCTCTTTCTAACTTGTACTTCTACGTCAACACCCTCAAGGCAAATAATGCATATGTGGTACTCTTTCTAGGTATGAAACCATATTGTTGCTTTCAAATACTCACATCTGAGTCTACCCCCCACTACCTCTTGCACAAAACTTCATTGTGTGGCTCATCAACTTTACTCCTCTATAGTGCCCACAGTTCTGCACATCACCCTTGTTCTTAAAAATGGGCACCAGCACACTTTTCCTCCATTCCTCAGGCATCTTCTCACCCGCTAGAATTTTGTTGAACAAGCTGGTCAAAAAACCCACAGCCACCTCTCCCAGATGCTTCCATACCTCCACAGGTATGTCATCAGGACAAACTGCCTTTCTCTTTTTCATCCTCTTTCGTGCCAAACTTGCCCCTTGCTAATCATTGCTACTTCCTGGTCCACCACATTTGCCTCTTCTACTCTTCCTTCTCTCTCATGTTCTGTCCTATTCTAGCGTACATCGCTGAAGCTCTAGAAGAAAAATAGTAGCATAGAGCTTCTGTCAAATGTCAAAATTTGCAGGTATGCAATAATCAAAATAAGCAATTTGCCCTCCTCTGGAATAATGAAGATGCCTTAAAATGTAAATACTATAATTTTCAAGTTATGATTCTACATCATGTTAACATCATTGCTACGTTTTTCTAATTTGCATCATCTTTAATAACAATACCGCTTACATAGTTTCAAGTTAAAGTACAACACAACACAAAAAACATTTAACAATACAAAAATGAGCTGTACTGAATACTCTGAACAAATGTATTTTGCTAACAACAACAATCCTGATGGTCAATATATTAAACACTATGACAGATGGCACAAGTGATTGCTGCTTTTCTTGCGTCTGGTGGCCGAACTGCTAATGGTCCCTTGCATTAGCAAGTACGTATTACGGAGCAGCACGTACAGTGAGTACGGAAAGTATTCAGACCCCCTTAAATCTGTTCATGAATGGTTAACGCAGAAGTCAGAGGTGTGATTGTGGTCGCTGGTGCGGCCGGATCGGCCGGGTGGGTGTGTGGTGTGAAACTGTCCTTTTCAAATCTGCAGTAGAAGGTATTCAAGTCGTTGGCTAGTGTGCTATTGTTCTCAGCTTGGGGGGGATCGTCGCTTGTAATTAGTCAGCGATTGGAATGCATGCCAGACTGATTTAGAGTCGTTTGCGCTAAACTGTTTTTCCAACTTTGTTGCATAGTTTCTTTTTGCAATGTTAATTTCTTTAGCTGGTTTCTAGCTCGATTATACAGGGCCCTGTCCCCGCTCTGATATGCGTCCTCCTTAGCTTGGCGAAGCTGCTTAAGTTTAGCAGTGAACCACGGCTTGTTGTTGTTGAATGTGCGAAAAGATTTTGTTGGTACACAAACCTCTTCACAGAAACTGATATAGGATGTGACAGTGTCCGTATATTCATCCAGGCTGCCAGCTGAATTTTCAAAGACACTCCAGTCTGTGCAGTCTAAACAGCTTTGAAGTTCCATCTTGGCTTCATTTGTCCACTTTTTCACTGTTTTCACTGTAGGCTTCGCGCATTTAAGTTCTTGCCTGTACATCGGTATTAAGTGAATTAAGCAGTGATTAGACGAGCCCAGGGCTGCACGAGGAATAGCACGGTATGCGTTTTTTACCGTAGTGTAGCAGTGGTCTAAATTATTATTTTCCCTGGACAGTCGATGTGCTGCTTGTATTTAGGGAGTTCGTGGTTGAGTTTAGCTTTGTTAAAGTCCCCGAGAATAATGATGGGTGAGTCCGGGTGTTTTTTTTCAATTTCGTTGACTTGTTCGGCGAGCGTTAGCAGTGCGGCGTTCGTGTTAGCTTGAGGCGGGATGTAGGCTGCAGCCAGGATGAATGATGCGAACTCACGTGGCGAGTCGAATGGTTTACAGTTTAAAAATAGCGACTCCAAATGCGGGCTGCAGTGTGTGCTGAGCACCGTGACGTCCGTACACCATTTTTCGTTGATATAGAGGCATATCCCGCCGCCCTTTGTTTTCCCCGATGATTCCATGTTGCGGTCCGCTCGATGAATGTGGAAACCGGGAAGCATAACGGCGCCATCGGGTACAGCGTCGCAAAGCCAGGTCTCCGTGAAGCACATGGCCGCGGAACGTCCGAAGTCTTTACTGGTCTTTAACAGAAGATGAAGCTCGTCTATTTTGTTGGGTAGGGAGCGTACATTCGCGAGGTGGATCGACGGGAACGCCAATCTGTGTCCTCTCTTGCGAAGTTTCACCTGAATGCCGGCCCGTTTCCCTCTGTGGCGCCGCTTCCGTCTCCATGCGCCGAAAACCGTGGACGCCGCTCCGGTGAGTAACTCGGGGAAAAAACTGAGCGGATTTGCGAAAGTTGGTGACAGAAAGTCCGGAGTAGCCTCCTTGATGGTTAGCAGGTCTCCCCTTGTGTAAGTGAGTCGTGTAAGGTCTCCAAAGACGGACGAAAAACACAAAAACAAAAACAATACTAGAGAGCGTGTTACCGAGGCGACCACACTGGTAGGCGCCATCTTGGATATCAGGATGCTTGGTGCTTTGTTGCTGGGAGGATAAAATGTAAATCAGATAAGGGTGTGGGGGTGTGCTGCTGGAAAGCTCCCAGAAGTGTGCATGTGGAGGCCACAGGGAACATCTGTCGGAGATAACAGTGGCTACAAAGGATTGCTGTAAACTTTATGAGAAGCAAGAATGTTGAGACAGCGTGTCTGACACCAGCGGCAAACGGCCATCATTCTACATAGCAATGAGGACGTCAATGGACACTGGACCAATCAGATGAAGATGATTCCATACTTCCTCTTTGAAACATTGTGTAAGTCTGGGGCAGGACCAGATAGCTTTGTTCAGTCTACACTATCTCTGCTGAGGCTAAGATAAGCATAGCTGCTGACCCAGAGCTCTGAAGTATGTATAGACTCCACTGTCAGGATTAAATTGGTTGGCTTTTAATGTCGTTATAATCGTAGTTCTTTCACGAAAACGAACACGCTAGGAACCTCGAGAGTTAATAGGTGATTTTAAAACACAGGTTCCTTTATTGGTTACGCAAAAGTCTGTGTTATGAACTGCAGGATGCCACTTCATACAAATTATGGCTTACTTGGTGATCTAAAGTAATAGAACTCCCAAATAAAAATTTCCAACCAATACTTGTAATTTTTGCGATACTAAGAAAACAATATTAAAGTGGAAAGATAAACAAGCTCGTATTATAAACCAATTAATGAATCTTATCATAGAATATATAAATATACAGAACATTTCAGTGAAACTTAATAATCATCTGAATAACATTGTGACAAACTCGTCGCCTTTAATCAAAATAACAAACCTTGATCATCAGAATCAGAATCATCTTTATTTGCCAAGTATGTCCAAAAAACACACAAGGAATTTGTCTCCGGTAGTTGGAGCCGCTCTAGTACGACAACAGACAGTCAATTGACAGAGAAAACTTTTGAGACATAAAGACATTGACAAAAAAAAAAACAGTGAGTGAGCAGTAAAGGGTTGCTAGTTATCTGGTAATGCCGGTACATTTTATTTTTTTTGACAATTGTGCAAAAAGATGCAGAGTCCTCTCGCACTAAGAGCAGATCGAATGACTAATATTGCAGTAGTCCGGTGCAATGTCCATTGTGCAAAGGGCGACGAGACTTCAAGAAGTGTATGCGGTTTAAAGTGACGAGTAGTGCGATAATCTGGGACAATGTTGTTTGTGCAAATGTTGCAGATACTCCTCAATCAGTGTGCAAATGGAGCAGATGCTACTCTGGCATGAGTGGCCAGTATTGGTCAACAACAGATATGCAAATAGTGCAACGTGGTGAGACTACTACAGTGAGTGAATGAATAATATATAATTAGCCCGACAGAAACGTGACAACGAACTCAAGACAAAAGACAAAAAATTGCCAGCATGTTGGAATTGTAGGTTAGGTGTTTAAGAAGTTGATTGCAAGAGGGAAGAAGCTGTTGGAATGTCTGCTCATTCCAGTTTGCATTAATCGGTAGCGCCTACCTGAGGGAAGGAGCTGGAAGAGCTGGTGACCGGGATGTGGAGGGTCCGAGAGGATTTTGCACACTCTTGTCTTAGTTCAGGCAGCGTGCAAGTCCTCAAGGGTAGGTAGGGGGGTACCGACAATCCTTTCAGCAGTTTTGATTGTCCGTTGCAGTCGGAGTTTGTCCTTTTTTGTAGCAGCACCAAACCAGACTGTGATGGAAGAACACAGGACTGATTCGATGACCGCTGTGTAGAACTGCCTCAGCAGCTCCTGTGGCAGGCCGTGCTTTCTCAGAAGCCGCAGGAAGTACATCCTCTGCTGGGCCTTTTTGAGGACGGAGTTGATGTTGGTCGCCCACTTCAGGTCCTGAGAGACTGTAATTCCCAGGAACTTTTAGGTCTCAACGGTTGACACAAGGCAGCGAGATGCGAGGTGGATCGACGGGAACGCCAATCTGTATCCTCTCTTGCGGAGTTTCAAGTGGATGCCCGCTCGCTTCCCTCTGTGGCGTCGCCTCCGCCTCCATGCGCCGAAAACCGCGGACGCCGCTCCGGTAAGTAACTCGGGGAAAAAACTGAGCAGATTTGCGAAAGTTGGTGAAAGAAATTCCGGAGTAGCCTCCTTGATGGTTAGCAAGTCTCCCCTTGTGAAAGTGAGTCGTGTAATGTCTACAAAGACGAACGAAAAACACAAAAACAAAAACAATACTAGCGCGTAACCGAGGCGACCACACTGGTAGGCGCCATCTTGGAATTTATTGTCATTAATTCCTGTCTGCTTGTGAAAGAACATCATATAGAAATCAGAAAGACAATCATCTTTATTTGCGAAGTATGGCAAAAACACAAGGAATTTGTCTCCGTTAGTTGGAGCCGCTATAGTGCGACGACAGCCATTTTGACAAAAAATACTTTTAAGACATAAAAAGACACTATGGAGAGTCACTGATCAATGAAAGTATTGTGGCAATGTTGATACAATGACAGTTGTGCAAATGATGCAGTCCTCCAGCATTTTAGAGCAGTTTGAAATGACTAATACAGCAAAAATCTGGTAGAGTGGCAATTGTGCAACTGGTGAAGTCTTCAAGCAATTCAAGCAATTTAAAGTGACAAGTGGTGCAATAATCTGGAACAATGACAAGTGTTTAAAGGTCAGAGGACAAAGATTTAAATTTTTTTCTTGATAACTCTAGAACCCCTTTACAAACCACCACTGCAATTTCGAAGTGATTATATACCAGATATACAGCAGTTAAATCGATAAATGTGATGCAGAATGCGCCTTCTGCTTTTTGCATCCCGCGCTTTCTGGTCTTCGTCTCTTTCCTGGGCTGTGACGCCACACAAGCCAAACATGTTGTTCATTTGGCGTTGTGTGCTATTGTTCCATGCTGTTGTATATTTTTTGTCATATGATTTAACGATGTCACGATGCTTTATTGTATGGCATTTGGTTGCACAAATGGTTCAGGCAGCGGCAAGGTTTTTTTTTTTTGGCTTTCAAAGTGAAAAAGGAATACATGACCAGTGGATAGGTAAAGTCAAGTGACAGGGGAAGAAACGTGGTCAGCTTTGGGTGCCTAGCAAGCATTCCAAACTGTGTTGACCACTTCGAACCAGCGTATTTTGAGAAAACATTGGATACAGAGGCAGAGGCTGAAACCAGCTGCGGTGCCAACTATTTTTCCTACGGCCATCGGGACCTCAACCGCCAGCAAGAGAGCTAAATCTTGCAGCCACCATGGTGCAGCAGCAAAGCGCCGCAGAAAATTTCCTTGTATATGCCTACGACTCTAGTATGGTTACCATGCACTGGGCAGTTGGAAAAAAAAAAATATATATATATACATATATATATATTTCTCTTTGTGATGTTAATTTATTTTGTTATCTGGTTCTAGCGCAATTGTACAGCGGTCTGTCCACACATCAATAGGCGTCCTCTTCAGCCTGGCGAAGTTGCTGAAGTTTGACAGTAAACCACGGCTGGTTGTTATTGAACGTGTGAAATGTCTTTGTTGGTACACACACATCTTCACAGAAACTCATATAGGATGTCACACTGTCTGTATAGTCATCCAGGCTGCCAGTTGAAGTTTCAAAGACACTCCAATCTGTGCAATCTCAACAGTCTTGACATTCTTATCTTTGCTTCATTGGTCCACTTTGTCACTGTTTTCACCACAGGCTTCGCACATTTAAGTTTGTGGCTTTATGTTGGTATTCAGTGAATTAAGCAGTGATCAGAGCTGCACGGGGGATAGCACGGTATGCCTCATTTAGTGTGGTGTAGCAGTGGTCTAGAATGTTGTTTTCCCTGGTGGGGCAGTCAATATGCTGCTTGTATTTCGGGAGTGTGTGGTTGCTTTTGCTTTGTTAAACTCCCCAAGAATAATAAGGGGTGTATCTGGGTGCTTTTTTTCAAGTTCATTTGCTTGTTAATCGAGCGTGAGCAGTGTGGTGTTCGTGTTAGCCTGGGGAGGATGTGAACACCGACGAGAATGAATGAACTTGCATGGCGAGTACAATGACTTACAGTTAAAAAACAGCAACTACAAGTCCGGGCTGCAGTGTGTGTTGAGCTCCGAGACATTGGTACACCATTTTCCGTTGGTATAGAGGCATATTGTGCCAGCTTTTGTTTTCCCGATAGCTACAGTGGGGCAAAAACGTATTTAGTCAGCCACCAATTGTGCAAGTTCTCCCACTTAAAAAGATGAGAGAGGCCTGCAATTTTCTCACCTATAAGAGACAAAATGAGAAAAAAAAATCCAGAAAATCACCGTCTGATTTTTAAAGAATTTATTAGAAAATTATGGTGGAAAATAAGTATTTGGTCACCAACAAATAAGCAAGATTTCTGGCTCTCACAGACCTGCAACTTCTTCTTTAAGAGGCTCCTCTGTCCTCCATTCGTAACCTGTATTAATGGAACCTGTTTGAACTTGTTATGAGTATAAAAGACACCTGTCCACAACCCCAAACAGTCACACCAAACTCCACTATGGCCAAGACCAAAGAGGTGTCAAAGGACACCAGAAACAAAATTGTACACTTGCACCAGGCTGGGAAGACTGAATCTGCAATAGGTAAGCAGCTTGGTGTGAAGAAATCACCTGTGGGAGCAATTATTAGAAAATGGAAGACATACAAGACCACTGATGATCTCTCTCAATCATGGGCTCCACGCAAGATCTCAATCCGTGGGGTCAAAGGACGACAAGTACGATGAGCATAAATCCCAGAACCACACGGGGGGACCTAGTGAATGACTTGCAGAGAGCTGGGACCAAAGTAACAAAGGCTACCATCAGTAACACATTACACCGCCAGGGACTCAAATCCTGCAGTGCCAGACATGTCCCCCTGCTTAAGCCAGTACATGTCCAGTCCCGTCTGAAGTTTGGTAGAGTGCATTTGGATGATCCAGAAGAGGATTAGAAGTATGTCATATGGTCAGATGAAACCAAAATAGAACTTTTTGGTAAAAACTCAAATTGTTGTGTTTGGAGGAAAAAGAATGCTGAGTTGCATCCAAAGAACACTGTGACGCATGGGGGTGGAAACATGCTTTGGGGCTGTTTTCCTGCAAAGGGACCAGGATGACTGATCTGTGTAAAGGAACGAATGAAGGGGGCCATGTCTCGTGAGATTTTGAGTGAAAACCTCCTTCCATAAGCAAGGGCATTGACAATGAAATGTGGCTGGGTCTTTCAGCATGACAATGATCCCAACCACACCACCCGGGCAACGAAGGAGTGGCTTCGTAAGTCTCCAGATCTCAACCCCATAGAAAATGTTTGGAGGGAGTTGAAAGTCTGTGTTGCCCAGCCACAGCCCCAAAAGATCAATGCTCTAGAGGAGATATGCATGGAGGAATGGGTCAAAATACCAGCAACAGTGTGGGAAAACCTTGTGAAGACTTACAGAAAACATTTGACCTCTGTCATTGCCAACAAAGGGTATATAACAAAGTATTGAGATTAACTTTTTTTTATTGACGAAATACTTATTTTCCACCATAATTTGCTAATAAAGTCTTTAAAAATCAGACTGTGATTTTCTGGATTTTTATTTTTTTTCTCTCATTTAGTCTCTCATAGGTGAGGTATACCGATGATGAAACTTACAGGCTTCTCTCATCTTTTTAAGTGGGAGAACTTGCACAATTGGTGGCTGACTAAATATTTTTTTGCCCCTACATAATGCAGTCCGCTCGGTGTCGTTTAAAGCCCGGAAGCATCACGGTGCCATCAGGGATGCGTTCACCTAGCCATGTCTCTGTGAAGGACAGGGCGGAGGAACGTCTTACGTCTTTACTGGTCTTTGTGAGAAGATGAAGCTTGCCCATTTTGTTGGGTACAGACCATAGATTTGCGAGGTGAATCGATGAGAGCAGAGAAGACTCCCTAATATTTAGCTCGTCTTCCCTTGTGTAAGTAAGTCGCGTAATGTCTCCACAGACGAACGAATGATACAAAAACAGACAGTACTAGAAAGCGTGTTACTGAGGCGACCACTCGGTTAGGCGCCATCTTGTCTGAAATATAGGTTGAATGCAAGATGGCGCCTACCAGTGTGGTCGCCTCGGTAACGCGCTCTCTAGTATTGTCTTTGTTTTTGTGTTTTTCGTCCGTCTTTGGAGACCTTACACGACTCACTTACACAAGGGGAGACCTGCTAACCATCAAGGAGTCTACTCCAGACTTTCTGTCACCAACTTTCGAAAATCCGCTCAGTTTTTTCCCAGAGTTACTCACCGGAGCGGCGTCCGCGGTTTTCGGCGCATGGAGACGGAAGCGGCGCCACAGAGGGAAGCGAGCCGGCATTCAGGTGAAACTCCGCAAGAGAGGACACAGATTGGCGTTCCCATCGATCCACCTCGCGAATGTACGCTCCCTACCCAACAAAATGGACGAGCTTCATCTTCTGTTAAAGACACGTAAAGACTTCGGACGTTCCGCGGCCATGTGCTTCACGGAGACCTGGCTTTGCGACGCTGTACCCGATGCCGGCATTATGCTTCCCGGTTTCCACATTCATCGAGCGGACCGCGACATGGAATCATCGGGGAAAACAAAGGGCGGTGGGATATGCCTCTATATCAACGAAAAATGGTGTACGGACGTCACGGTGCTCAGCACACACTGCAGCCCGCATTTGGAGTCGCTATTCTTAAATTGTAAACCATTCTACTCGCCACGTGAGTTCGCATCATTCATTTTCGCTGGAGTCTATATTCCGCCTCAAGCTAACACGAACGCCGCATTGCTAACGCTCGCCGATCAAGTCAACGAAATTGAAAAAAAACACCCCGACTCACCCCTCATTATTCTTGGGGACTTTAACAAAGCTAAACTCAACCACGAACTCCCTAAATACAAGCAGCACATCGACTGTCCTACCAGGGAAAATAATACTTTAGACCACTGCTACACCACGGTAAAAAACGCATACCGTGCTATACCTCGTGCAGCCTTGGGCTCGTCTGATCACTGCTTAATTCACTTAATACCGACGTACAGGCAAGAACTTAAATGTGCGAAGCCTACAGTGAAAACAGTCAAAAAGTGGACAAATGAAGCCAAGATGGAACTTCAAAGCTGCTTAGACTGCACAGACTGGAGTGTCTTTGAAAATTCAGCTGGCAGCCTGGATGAATATACGGACACTGTTACATCCTATATCAGTTTCTGTGAAGAGGTCTGTGTTCCAACAAAATCATTTCGCACATTCAACAACAATAAGCCGTGGTTCACTGCTAAACTTAAGCAGCTTCGCCAAGCTAAGGAGGACGCATATCAGAGCGGGGACAGGGCCCTGTATAATCGAGCTAGAAACCAGCTGACCAAAGAAATTAACATTGCAAAGAGGATCTATACAGCAAAGTTGGAAAAACAGTTTAGCGCAAACGACTCTAAATCAGTCTGGCATGCATTCCAGTCGCTGACTAATTACAAGCGACGATCCCCCCAAGCTGAGAACAATAGCACACTAGCCAACGACTTGAATACCTTCTACTGCAGATTTGAAAAGGACAGTTTCACACCACACACCAATCCGGCCGCACCCGCGACCACAATCACACCTCTGACCTCTGCGTTAACCATCCATGAACAGGATGTGAGACGCATCTTCAAACAACAAAAGATTAACAAAGCGGCAGGCCCGGACCACGTGTCTCCATCCTGCCTCAAAGTCTGCGCGGACCAGCTCGCGCCAGTCTTCACTCAGATCTTCAACAGATCACTGGAAATGTGCGAAGTTCCATCCTGCTTCAAACGCTCCACCATCATCCCAGTCCCCAAGAAACCTGCAATCTCGGGTCTGAATGACTACAGGCCTGTCGCTTTGACATCTGTGGTCATGAAGTCCTTTGAACGTCTTGTGCTGGACCACCTCAAGAGTGTCACAGGTCCCCTGCTGGACCCCCTGCAGTTTGCCTACCAAGCGAACAGATCTGCGGATGATGCAGTCAACATGGGACTGCACTTCATCCTAGAACACCTCGACAGTGCAGGGACCTACGCGAGGATCCTGTTCGTGGACTTCAGCTCAGCGTTCAACACCATCATCCCTGAACTCCTTTCATCCAAGCTTCTCCAGCTCAGCGTCTCACCTGCCATCTGCCAGTGGATTTACAGCTTTCTGACGGGCAGGACACAGCAGGTCAGGCTGGGGGAGGCCACCTCATCCACACGCAGCATCAGCACTGGGGCGCCCCAAGGTTGTGTCCTCTCTCCGCTGCTCTTCTCTCTCTACACGAACGACTGCACCTCAGCGAACCCGACTGTCAAACTCCTGAAGTTTGCAGATGACACCACTGTCATCGGCCTCATCAAGGACGGTGACGAGTCTGCATATCGACAGGAAGCGGAGCGGCTGGAGCTGTGGTGCGGCCGACACAACCTGGAGCTGAACACGCTCAAGACTGTAGAGATGATCGTGGACTTCAGGAGGCATCCTTCGCCACAGCTGCCCCTCACGCTGTCCAGCTGCCTTGTGTCAACCGTCGAGACCTTCAAGTTCCTGGGAATTACAATCTCCCAGGACCTGAAGTGGGCGACCAACATCAACTCCGTCCTCAAAAAGGCCCAGCAGAGGATGTACTTCCTGCGGCTTCTGAGAAAGCATGGTCTGCCACCGGAGCTGCTGAGACAGTTCTACACAGCGGTCATCGAATCAGTCCTGTGTTCTTCCATCACAGTCTGGTTTGGTGCTGCTACAAAAAAGGACAAACTCCGACTGCAACGGACAATCAAAACTGCTGAAAGGATTGTCGGTACCCCCCCTACCCACCCTTGAGGACTTGCACGCTGCCAGAACTAAGACAAGGGCGTGCAAAATCCTCTCGGACCCTCCCCACCCTGGTCACCAGCTCTTCCAGCTCCTTCCCTCAGGTAGGCGCTACCGATCAATGCAAACTAGAACTAGTAGACATTCCAACAGCTTCTTCCCTCTTGCAATCAACTTCTTGAACAGCTAACTTACAATTCCATTACAACAAGCTGGCAATTTTTTGACTTGAGTTCGTTGTCACATTTCTGTATTATGTATTACTCGTGCACTCACTGTAGTTGTCTCGCCGTGCTGCACTATTTGCATATAGTGGCCACTCATGCCAGAGTAGTATCTGCTCCATTTGCACACTGATTGAGGAGTATCTGTAACATTTGCACAACCATTGTCCCAGATTATCGCACTACTCGTCACTTTAAACCGCATACACTCCTTGAAGTCTCAGTGCCCTTGCACAATGGTCATTGCACCGGACTATTGCGATATTAGCCATTCGAACTGAGGACTCTGCATCTTTTTGCACAATTGTTGTTTGTTGTTGTTTTTTGTTAATGTCTTTATGTCTCCAAAGTGTTCTGTAAATTGACTGTCTGTTGTACTAGAGCGGCTCCAACTACCGGAGACAAATTCCTTGTGTGTTTTGGACATACTTGGCAAATAAAGATGATTCTGATTCTGATTCTGATAAAGATGATTCTGTAATGTGACTATTGCTTATTTTCTCATTCCAGAAGCATGTGAACGCCAAAGGGTCACTCGAATGTATATGATGTTCTATCTTCTTGACCTTGCACTTGCGATCTGGGCTGCTGGAGGGTGGGGGCTCATTCGTCCTCCTCACTTTTTTTTTTATCCTACTCCCCTAGAAGTTTGAGGGGTTTTGTAAACTATAAATGCTGGAAATGTTGCCCGACAATTGTAACAAGTGTACTTGCTCTATAGAGAAATTTCAAAGTTGTTATAAAAACTAGGACATGTTCTCCATCTTCAGTAGTGGTGTATATTGGTGAGTGAAGAACGTGTTGTTTTAGCATGTTTAGTAAATTAAAGTTGAACAATTTCAAAGTGGCCCTTGCAGCCTTTGTTTTTATTGTATGCGGCCCTTGGAGAAAAAAGGTTTGGACAACCCTGGCTTACATACCACTTATAAGAGGGCTTTTGAAGGCACACAAAAGACATTTTACAATTGCACGCATTCATTCACTCCACAGTCGGACCCTAGTGATGGTAAGCTATTTGTGTAGCCACAGCTGCCCTGGGGCAGTCTGACAGGAAGCGTGGCTATGCCTATGCCTAAGGCCCTTCCGACCACCACTCAAAATCCAAGCACATTCATTCATCGGAAATGTGGGTTAAGTATAGTGTAGTGAGGAGAGCAATGACCTCTGTATTGGAGAGACAAAGCAAACCTTAAACAGACGAAATAGGAGAGCAGTTTCTTTGGGTTCAGAGTTAGCAGATCATTTGCATCACAAAAAAGGTAAAGGGTCACTCTTTGACGACAACAATGTTGAAATTCTGGATGGGGAGGACCACTGGTTTGAAAGAGATGTGAAACAAGTAATATAGCAAACTAGAAAGGCCCTGGTCTAAACAGGTGGAGAGTCACGCCATCACCTGTTGTCTGCTTACTACTATATCCTGACATCTACCCACAAAAGATTGTCTCATTGCCCTGGAAGAATGACTGTTTTGTCATTAGGCAGTTGAACAACCAGTTGGTATGCAGGACAGTCATTCACCATCCATACCTGGCAACAGTAACTCTCTTGTGACCACCCCCAGGGGACACATCCAACAAAGATAGAAATAGGAAGACTCCACACTTACAAAAAATTAGAACGCAAGAAGTGAAACATCAACAAACAAGAAGAGTCCAGCTGCATCAATCGACCTTTTTTAGATTACCCTGCAGATTACCATGTCCTGGAAGACCGAGAATCTAAACAAACATAGATTTGAAGTGTTGCACCTCACATATAAATGATGCTCAAAGGGGTAAGAGGACAAGGAACAAAAAAATCCAAATCAAAACACCAGCGGTTTGCAACTTTTCAGTTATAAAGTCAAACACCAATACCAAGACACCAAGTGTACTTTACGGCCTACTTAGTGTGTCTAACCTTAAAAGACTCCATGTCAGAGAGAAGACAGGCACTTTGCATCCGAGCACGAAGTTGGGCACCTTCGGCTGATGTTCCCAGTTTTGCAAGTATTTCTGACTGCTCCTCTAATAAATCTTCAGTCATGGGAGCAGGTTCCTGGTAAAACATAAAAGCAATTAATGCACATTTGACATGCACAATATACATTTACATTTTCTCATATCTACATTTAATGAGTAGACAGATGAATAAATACAATTTTGGAAAAGAGACAGCACTGACAAATATCTCCACCAAGTGGACACTGTTGAATAATAATAAAACATGAGCAATTTTTGTCATATATTGCCTGTTACATTTTAGATAAACATTTCCATACCAACTCAGTAATCCACATAGCAGTATTGTTTGGTAAATAAGTTATGTATATTAAAAGCGTGCTTTTAAAATAATTAAAAAGTAATTGAGAGAAAAAATTACTTGTGTCACAGGAATAAAGAGAAGCTCCGAAGAGTTCAGAAGGGTCATGTTGTTATAGGGGTGCATCCTGCCCTCTGCTCTCGTTTTAGTGCCATCTTTTTCCCTTCTAATACATGGAGACTCAGTGTCCCCCTGATCACTCAAACATTCATAGAACTCTTCTTCACTGTCACTCCAAGAGTCCAAGGATTTCCCAGGTGACGCAGCAGCTATTTGTGTGGATGAAGTCGCTCCTGTAAATTCTGTCAATTGGTGGATGTTCTGGACGGCAATTTCTTTGCTTCTCTCAGGGGTCTTGCAAATGTGATCTCTGGCTTGCTTCCTCTTCATGCAGCAATTCAGCATCTATACAAACAGCCAAAACAAACTGTAAAAAAAAAATTTTGTTTGCATTGGTGGAGAACTGTACTGCATCACATTAAGACTTATTTCTAATGAATATTTTTGACTTCAATAAAATAATAACTGATTGTGTTACTTAAAATACCAGATAGCACACTGCCATTATAATGCAGTACAGCTCTACACACGGAAAGTTACATCCACAACAATACCAATTAATACTTCTCTGACAGTGATTATATGATTATTACCACCAAATAGGATTATGACCACCTTTATAGAGGTAGAATATTTACGGTAATAAAGCTTTATTTGAAAGCATTATATTGTGCAAATGGTCATATGTATTGCATGCATAGTGTGAATTGCAGGATGAGTTAACTTCCAATTTAAATACTCTAAACATTTATATCTATACATACAATGATTTAGTCAGTGGAATTGGTTTAAGCCTGTTATTTAAGATGAGTTAACTTCTAATTCAAATACTAAAATATTTATTAATATATATATATATATATATATATATATATATATATATATATATATATATATATATATATATATCCCCAATTCCAATGAATTTGGGAGAAGCAAATAAAACCAGAATGCAATGCAACCTATATTTAATTGAATACACTACAAAGACAAGATATTTAATGCCCAAACTGATAAACTTGATTGTTTTTAGCAAATAATCATTAACTTAGAATTTTATGGCTGCAACACCTTCCAAAAAAGCTGGGACAGGGTCATGTTTACCACTGTGTTACATCACCTTTTGTTTTAACAACATTCAATAAACGTTTGGGAACTGAGGACACTAATTGTTGAAGCTTTGTCGGTGGAATTCTTTCCCATTCTTGCTTGATGTACAGCTTCAGCTCTTCAACAGTCCGGGGTCTCCGTTGTTGTATTTTACACTTCATAATGCGCCCTATGGGGGCCACAAGGCAGTGCAAACTGGAGGCCGGTCCCAAGCCCGGATAAATGCAGAGGGTTGCGTCAGGAAGGGCATCCGGTTTAAAACTTTGCCAAACAAATATGAGCGTTCATCCAAAGAATTCCATACCGGATCGGTCGTGGCCCGGGCTAACAATGTCTGCCACCGGCGCCGTCAACCTGCAGGGCGCCGTTGGAAAGTCAGCTACTGTGGGTTGAAGTCAAATAAGAGGTGGAAAGCGGGTTCTTCGGCAGAAAGAGAAGAGGAAAGCACAGAGCCTAGAACTGAATGTGGGGACTTTGAATGTTGGGACTATGACAGGAAAATCTCGGGAGTTGGTTGACATGATGATTCGGAGAAAGGTTGATATATTGTATGTACAGGAGACCAGGTGGAAAGGCAGTAGGTCTACAAGTTTAGGGGCAGGGTTTAAATTATTTTACCATGGTGTAGATTGGAAGAGAAATGGAGACAGGGTTATTTTAAAAGAAGAGTTGGCTCAGAATGTCTTGGAGGTGAATGTCTTACATGAAAAAGACGTTGCTTAGATGGCAGCATATGTTTCTCCAAAACTGTAACTTTCAGCATTAATGGTGCCTTCACAGATGTGTAAGTTACCCATATGATTGGCACTAAAACAGCCCCATACCATCACAGATGCTGGCTTTTGAACTTTGCGTCCATAACAATCCGGATGGTTCTTTTCTTCTTTGGCCCGGAGGACATGACGTCCACAATTTCCAAAAACAATTTGAAATGTGGACTCGTCGGACCAGAGAACACTTTGCATCAGTCCATCTTAGATGAGCTCGGGCCCAGAGAAGCCGGCGACGTTTCTGGGCGTTGTTGATAAATGGCTTTTGCTTTGCATAGTAGACATTCAAGTTGCAGATGCAGCGCTTAACTGTATTTACTGACATTGGTTTTCTGAAGTGTTCCTGAGCCCATGTGGTGATACCCTTTACACATTGATGTCGGTTTTTGATGCAGTGCCGCCTGAGGGATCGAAGGTCACGGGCATTCAATGTTGGTTTTTAGCTGGGATAGGCTGCAGCACGCCCGCGACCCTAGCGAGGATAAGCGGTACAGAAGATGAATGAATATATTTTCACAAAACGTAATTTCAACATAGGTTATCATTGTTTTTTAGTCGTAGTGCATTCTGGGTAGTGAATTAATTATTTAATTATTTAATTAATAAAATAATGTAAAATTGCATGAATAAACATGCAGTGGGTACGGTAAGTATTCAAACACCCTTAAATTTTTCACTCTTGTTATATTGCAGGCATTCGTTAACCAGGGCCCCCCATTGGAGCCAGGCCTGGTGGTGGGCTCGAAGGAGAGCGCCTGGTGGCCGGGCCTGCACCCATGGGGCCCGGCCGGGCACAGCCCTAAAGGGTAACGTGGTTCCCCCTTCCCATGGGCTCACCACCTGTAGGAGGGGCCATTGGGGTCGTGTGCAGTGTGAGCTGGTCGGTGGCCGAAGGCGCGGACCTTGGCGATCCGATCCCCGGCTACAGAAGCTGGTTCTAGGGATGTGGAATGACACCTCTCTGGCAGGGAAGGAGCCCGAGCTGGTCTGTGAGGTCGAGAAGTTCCGACTAGATATACTCGGACTCGCCTCCACACACAGCTTGGGCTCTGGTACCAGTCCTCTTGAGAGGGGTTGCACTCTCTTCCACTCTGAAGTTGCCCACGGTGAGAGGCGCCGAGCAGGTGTGGGTATACTTATTGTCCCCCGGCTTGGCGCCTGTACGTTGGGGTTCACCCCGGTGGACGAGAGGGTAGCCTCCCTCCGCCTTCGGGTGGGGAGATGGGTTCTGACTGTTGTTTGTGCCTATGCACCAAACAGCAGTTCAGAGTACCCACCCTTTTTGAAGTCCTTGGAGAGGGTGCTGGAGAGCGCTGCCGCTGGGGACTCCATCGTTCTGCTGGGGGACTTCAATGCTCACGTGGGCAATGACAGTGAGACCTGGAAGGGCGTGATTGGGAGGAACGGCCCCCCGATCAGAACCCGAGCGGTTTCTTGGACTTCTGTGCTCGTCACGGATTGTCCATAATGAACACCATGTTTAAGCATAAGAGTGTCCACACGTGCACTTGGCACCAGGACACCCTAGGTCGCAGTTCGATGATCGATTTTGTGGTCGTGTCATCGGACTTGTGGCCGCATGTCTTGGACACTCGGGTGAAGAGAGGGGCGGAGCTGTCAACTGATCACCACCTGGTGGTGAGTTGGCTCTGTTGGTGGGGGATTATGCCGGTCCGACGTGGCAGGCCCAAACGTATTGTGAGGGTCTGCTGGGAACATCTGGCAGAATCCCCTGTCAGAAGGAGTTTCAACTCCCACCTGCGACAGAACTTTACTCATGTTCCGGGAGAGGCGGGGGACATCGAGTCCGAGTGTACCATGTTCCGCGCCTCCATTGCTGAGGCGGCCGACCGGAGCTGTGGCCGTAAGGTGGTCGGTGCCTGTCGTGGCAGCAATCCCCGAACCCGTTGGTGGACACAAATGGTGAGGGATGCCGTCAAGCTGAAGAAGGAGTCCTATCGGGCCTTTTTGAATCTCAGATTCAGGAGGAGCAGTGTGGTTTTCGTCCTGGCCATGGAACAGTGGACCAGCTCTACACCCTCAGCAGGGTCCTTGAGGGTGCATGGGAGTTCGCCCAACCAGTCTACATGTGTTTCCTTGGGGAGCTGTAGAGGGTGCTTCGGGAGTATGGGGTACCGAACCCCCTGATACGGGCTGTTCGGTCCCTGTACGACCGGAGTCAGAGTTTGGTCCGCATATCCGGCAGTAAGTCGGACTCGTTCCCGGTGAGGGTTGGACTCCGCCAAGGCTGCCCTTTGTCAGTGATTCTGTTCATAACTTTTATGGACAGAATTTCTAGGCGCAGCCAAGGCGTAGAGGGGGTCCGGTTTGGTGGCCTCAGTATTGCATCTCTGCTTTTTGCAGATGATGTGGTTCTGTTGGCTTCATCAAGCCGTGACCTCCAACTGTCACTGGAGCAGTTCGCAGCCGAGTGTGAAGCGGCTGGGATGAGAATCAGCAACTCCAAATCTGAGACCATGGTCCTCAGTCGGAAAAGGGTGGCATGCCCTCTCCAGGTCGGGGATGAGATCCTGCCCCAAGTGGAGGAGTTCAAGTATCTTGGGGTCTTGTTCACGAGTGAGGGAAGAATGGAACGGGAGATCGACAGGCAGATCGGTGCGGCGTCTGCAGTGATGCGGACTTTGTATCGGTACGTTGTGGTAAAGAAGGAGCTAAGCCAAAAGGCGAAGCTCTCAATTTACCGGTCGATCTACGTTCCTACCCTCACCTATGGTCACGAGCTGTGGGTCGTGACCGAAAGAACCAGATCCCGGATACAAGCGGCCGAAATGAGTTTCCTCTGCAGGGTGTCCGGGCTCTCCCTTAGAGATAGGGTGAGAAGCTCGGTCATCCGGGAGGATCTCAGAGTAGAGTCACTGCTCCTCCACATCAAGAGGAGCCAGATGAGGTGGCTGGGATGCGTGCCGGACGCCTCCCTGGTGAGGTGTTCCCGTCACGTCCCACCGGGAGGAGACCCCGGGGACGACCCAGGACACGCTGGAGAGACTACGTCCTTCGGCTGGCCTGGGAACGCCTCGGGATCCCCCCGGAAGAGCTGGATGAAGTGGCTGGGGAGAGGGAAGTCTGGGCGTCCCTGCTAAAGCTATTGCCCCCGCGACCCGACCCGGATAAGCGGTAGAAAATGGATGGATGGAAGGATGTTTCAGGCGAGGTGGAATGGGAGGAGCTGAAGGATGAGGAAGATGCGGTGTGAGTTGGATTTCAATATTGATAAGGTTCTTCATCTTGTCAGTGAAATTCAGGAGAGACTCATTTGGGCTGGAAATGGATTTGACGTTTTCTGTTGCGGTTTGAGGTGAAATCACAAGTTGCAGCTCAACACGGTTGGGGGAGGGGGTGTGGTGGCCGTAGAAAAAAAAACAAAAAACAAAAAAACAACAACAATTGGTCAACCTGAAGCCGCCGACTGCACTTTTTGTATTCCATAGAGGTGGCTTATCGTTTGTTCGTTCGACTGCTTTGATGATGCTGAAGACTACTGTTAAGACTTTCAGCATGCATCTTTTGTACTGCACCATTCAGTTCCATGTTTTCCTTTTGAGACTCGTGACACACATAATAAAAAATATTTACACCTAAACGTTTTGCACCTTCTTTGTTCAGACAGAGACCATCCGCCTTGAAAGGATGTCTCCGTTCTCAGAAAATGTTTAAATTGTAAATCAAATACACTGACAGAGCAGACCACACATCTTTTAGCCATCTGATTAGCATCAATAATCTGCTGAAATGTTCATTTCCTCAAGGTACTGTTTGGAGAGGTCCACTTAAAAAACGCGTTGGCATTCAAACATTGCACTTTGTTTAGGAGATCAATAAAATACTGCCACATCCAAGGCTCCTGTGTGTATTATGACAGACTTCACAGGTTAATTCGTGATATTCGTAATTTTTTTATTTTTGCAAAGTCAGACTTGGTAAAACACAGTACTTTAGTGATCCCGAATTATTATAATTAGTATAAGGTGAACATTTCTGAACAATCAGGGTTCCCTTTAAAAAACCTAGTTCTGCATCATATCATGCAGCCATCGCTACCTGAAACTTTTGATGCAGAAGACAACAGCGAAGATCAGGTGGCTCTTCGCCAAGCAATCTGCAGATATTGGAGGAGAGAAAAAAGACAAAATTTGTTCAGTCGACTGAGTGACAGTGGATATATGTATGTATGTATACAGTGCCACCAGAAAGTATTCACACCCCTTCACATTTTGGAAGACTTATACTAAAGCTGATTTGAGTATAGTTTTCTTTAAAAAAAAAAAAGAAAAATACATAAAACAGCTCATAATGACAAAGTATATACATTTTTTTCAGACAGTTGTGCAAATGTATTGAAAATGTAAACACTTAAACAATAGGTACATAAGTATTCACATCCTTGGCTTAATATTTTGTTGAAGCAACTTTGGCAACAATCACAGCCTCAAGTCTTCTTGGGTATGTCTCTACAAGCTTGGCACACCTGTTTTGGGGCATTTTCTCCCATTCTTCTCTGCAGATCCTCTCAAGGTCAGTCAGATTGGATGGGCAGCGTCGGTGGACGGCCATTTTTAGGTCTTTCCAGATGTTCGATTGGATTCAAGTCCGGGCTCTGGCTGGCCGACTCAAGGACATTCACGGGCTGCTCCTTCCTGAAGCCACTTCTCTGTTATCTTGGCTGTGTGCTTTGGGTCATTGTCGTGTTGGAAGGTCCATCAACGCCCTAGTCCAGTTCCAGAGCACTCTAGAGCAAGTTCTCTTGAAGAATTTCCCTATATTTGGCAGCTGTCATTTTACCCTCTCTGCGGACTAGTCGCCCAGTTCCTGCAACAGAAAAACAGCCCCACAGCATGATGCTGCCACACCATGCTTTACAGTCGGGATGGTGTTAGCCAGGTGATGAGGAGTGCCTCTTCCTTTCCAGATATGACGCTTGCAATTCAGGTCAAAAAGTTCTATTTTGGTTTCATCAGACCAGAGAATTTTGTTTCTGCAGTTCTGAGAATCCTTAAGGTGCCTTTTGCAAACTCCAAGCGGCGTGCCACGTGCCATTTAGTGAGACGTGGCTTCCGTCTGGCCATTAAGGCCTGATTGGTGGAGTGCGTTAGGAATGGTTGACCTTCTGGATGGTTCTATCTCCGCAAGGGAACACTGGAGCGCCACGTTAATGACCATAGGGTTCTTGTTCACCTCTCTGACCAAGGCCCTTCTTCCCCGGTTACTCAGCTTGGTTGGATGTCCAGATCTAGTCAGGGTCTTGGTGGTTCCAAACTTCTTCTATTTCCGAATAATCGAGACCAGAGTGCTTCTCGGGACTTCAATGATGCTGAAATTGTTTTTTATCCTTCCCCAGATTTGTGACTTGACACAATCCGGTCTTGGAGGTCTTTAGACAATTCCTTAGACTTCATTGCTTGGTTTCTGCTCTGATATGCACTGCCAACTATGAGACCTTATTTAAACAGGTGTGCGCCATTCCAAATGTTGTTCAGTCAACTGAATTTACCACAGTTGTAGAAGCATGATCAGTGGAAATCAGATGCACCTGAGCTTAGGTTTGTGTCATAAAAAACGGTGTGAATACTGATGTACCGTATTTTCCGCACCATAAGGCGTACCGGATTGTAAGGTGTAGTATCAATTACGGATTCTATTTCTGTACTTAAGCCATACATAAGGCGCACTGTATTATTCAGCGAATGCTAAAACAAGGTAACGGAAGCAAAACTGATTTTGGTTGAACTATATTCTAATACGTATGTAAAAATACACTCACATTATTTTTTGATCAATCTTTTGTCACAAATCCATTGACGTCCTCATCTTCTGTATCTGAATTGAACACCTGTGCAATTTCGCCATCAAACATGCCAGGTTCCCTCTCGTCATTGTCGGAGTCAGTCTTGTTGCCGGGTGGCTGTTCAGCAATGATGCCAGCTTTCGGGAAAACTTGGACAACAGTCAAAGCAGATACCTTAGCCCAGGCATCCACAATCCATTCACATATGGTGGCGTAACTTGCTGCCTCCCAGTCTTAGTAAAGGTGTGATCGCCGTCTCTCATCCATCGCTCCCACGCCGCTCGAAACTTCACTTTGAATGCCCTGTTTACACCAATCTCCAGCGGTTGGAGTTCGCTGGCAGTTGCTGCGCCACGGCAGTCCTTGCGCGGATGGCGAGATGGCGCATTTTCATAAAACGAAAGCACCAAGACGGACCTCCTCGAAAGTGTTCAATCTTCATGTCTTGTGCTATCGTTATTGCCTTCAGTCGAATGGTGACTGTAGAGACGCTTCTCCCGGCTGTTCTTGTGCTTGATGTTGAGTTCTCTCGCGGCTGCTCTATTCCCATTTACAACCGCGTAACTGATAGCCTGTAGTTTGAATTGTGCCTCGCAAGCATGTCTCTTCGCTGATGCCATTTTCGGGGGTCCTTAGCCAAACAAATGTTGTTTTGCATCATACCGGTAGTACAGTATAGCTACCGGAGGTAAGCGTACGTACTGTACGTAGCTTTACGTAATGTTCTCTAATTGGTTTATCACTGCCAGTGTACGTAGTGTACGTATTACGTCCCTATATCGGCGGGAAATGGTCCGACAGTCAATCAAGCGGAGCGCTTACCAAAATCGGACAAAAACATTTTTACATATTTTGGAACTCAATGCATACGGGTTAAAAGGCGCACTGTCGATTTTTGAGAAAATTAAAGGCTTTTAAGTGCGCCTTATAGTGCGGAAAATACAGTACCTATTATGTTCGAATGTTTAAATTTGTTTATAAATTTACACAAATGTCTGAAAATGTTTTTACTTTTGTAGCGTATATTGGTGTTGGACAAAACAATTTATTTAAGAAATATATTCGTCCAAGGTGAACGCCTGCGTTCACTTCTGGGTTAGTTCGATTTATGTTTTAACGTCCCAATCAAACTGTCTCGTAAAGGGCACCACGTCTCTTTTTTATGTGTGTAAAATCTAGGAAACGTGACAAAAAAACTTATCAGTCTTATAATCTGAAGGTTGCTACATTTTATGAGATACGAGTTCTCGATTACAGAGGTTTCATTATTAAAATCAAAACAAGGAGTGAAATTGTATCGAATATTTAATGAAATTTACGAGGGATCTATAGGGAAACACACAGAGGGGTCTAACTACAAAAGGGAAACACGATTTGTGAAAGAAAGAAGAATAGGCGGAAAAAAGGGAAATGTGTTGCTGGGCTAAAAATGAAAATGTGAGCATTTACTGCGTTGACTCAGCGCAAGAGAGAGCAAAGTTGGGATTTGTGTGAAGCTAATATTTTCCCGAAAATTATTAGGCACTCATCTTGCACATTTTGGCAACGACTATTGTGCTACCCACGACTGTAGAGCAGGTGTCCCTGGGAATGGTCTTTCTCTGTGCGTCTCAGGAGGCAAACAAAGCAGGTTCAGTTGAAGAAGATGCACCAATAAGTAAAAATCAAAAAGAGGTGCCAAAACAACAGTTGTTTTCCCGGCGTGCTTGTAACTTATCCTGCCGTTTGAACTTGTGGCGGGCCCAGCTCTTGCTCTCAGCTACGCGCGTGACCACGACGGAATGTCGGTAGTTTCTTACTGAGGCTCTGCCAACAGATCACGGCTAGGAAAACGGATCGAAGACGCATGGACGGCTTCTTTCCTTGGGCAACGCCGGTGTCTTAAAGGGGGTGATTAAATATAACTCAAGTTCCGGGAGTAATAGTTCAATCTGTGGCATATCCAACTAATACAGCTATCGTCGATCTGTCCCAGCTCGATCTTATTGAAGAGAGGTTCTCCCAACCTTTTGGTCACAATCAGTTCTGCACATCACAAGGGTCTTTGATATCTGGAATCCAGATTTGATGAGAAGCTGCTAATTAGTTTAAGGTCCAACCGACATACGGCAGGCGTCCTTTGGTGGCCTTTGCGCACAGTGGGGCGGTTTGGGAGAATGCTGTGCCAACCGGGCCATAGTCACTACACTTTGTCATTATGGGATATTTTATGTCGATTTCTTTTTTTTTTGTTTCTTAAAGAAAACTATACTCAAATCAGCTTTAGAATAAGTCTGTAACATTGCAAAATATGGAACAACGTGAAGGGGTGTGAATACTTTCTGGTGGCACTGTGTATATGTATGTACATGTATATATGTATATATAATAAAAAACTGCACACCGACACCCCGATTAAACTGTTTTTGTAACATAAAAATGTCAAGGTTCTCATGCTTGTACCATGAGGGGTGTGGAAGCTCAATGGATTAGGGTAAAAATACTTTAGAGCAGTGGTTCTCAAACTGTTTACACCAGGTAAAAAATGTGTGTGATGATTTAGGCACTCCAAATACCACCATAATAACCAACTTTAAAATACAGCAGCGCAGTACTCTTTTTCTTTCTATCTCTCTCTCTTTCTTGCTGTACCTACCAAATGTACTTTATTACATTTAAAAACAAAAACAAAGTAGCACAAAATTGTGAAGTGGAAGGAAAATGATATACGATTTTCAGAAATGTAAAGAAATATAAATCTGAAACATGTGGTGTGCATTTGTATTCAGCCCCTACATAAAATCCAGTGCAATCAATTGCCTTCACAAGTCACCTAAAGTCTCAAAAGAGTCCACCAGCGTGTAATTTACTCTTAGTATAAATATACTTGTTCTGTGAAGGACTCAGTGGTTTGTTTGAGAATACCAGTGAACAACAGCACCATGAAGACCAAGAAACTCACAAGACAGGTCAGGGATAAAGTTGTGGAGACGTTTAAAGCAAGGTTAGGTTATAAAAAAGATCCTAAGGAGTACCGTTCAATCCATCATTAAAAATTGGAAAAAGTATGGCACAACTGCAAACCTACCAAGACATTGCCGTCCACCTGAACTGACTGAGAAGCAGAAATCCACAGCTCAAAAACTAAACAAAACAAAATACAATTCCAATATACTACAGGGGATTTCTGGGATAGACAAGTGGATCAAAAGTAGACCAAAACAAAATCTGCAATATACCAGGCAAACACTGTTTTGTGTTATTGTTTTTTCCCATTTATTTATCTAGTTAGGGCAAAATAAAAACAAATACAAAATAAAAAAAATAAATAAAAATCACAACTATGTTTTATAGCACAAAAAGATAAGTTTAGCAGATGTGTGTAGAATACGCTTGTCTACAATGCTCTGACAGCAGATCTTAATAATTGTGAGACCAATAGTGAGCCACTGTGTCATACCCACCCACAGATTTGGTAATTGTTCTCCCAGCGGTATCGCAACTCAAGGACAAACTCCTGCCAGAGGTAGGCCACTGCCCGCAGCCCACCATGGTAGTAGTTGACGAGACACGTGCACAGTGCCAGCCGATGCGTCAGACTTTCAACTGGTGCCGACTTCAACTGAATAAAAAGTTCCTGGCCAAATGAGAATCAAATAAATATGCTTCTAATGTTGCTTTGTAATTACATTAACAGTCAATCAATGTATAGTACACATTTACTCCAGAGTCTTGCCAATCATCTATGACTTCCCTGGCTTTATAAGTGATTTCTAGTTGTCATTCAAATTGATTTATTGTCTCAAATGCCGTATTTTACAATAAATGCGATCTCTCATATTTTTATTAAATATACAAAGATCTGACATAAATACATAAATATCACATCTACAGTACGTAGTTTTAAAGGATTAATAACTGAATATTTACTTACATCAGTATTTTGATCTTTTGCAGGCTTTCCATAGCTATGTGTTTGTGCAGTTTTATTTTCTGTCTTATCCACAGCAGCATCTGGAAAAAGATACTGAACAAAGAAAAAAACAACAACCTTACAATAAGAAAGAGTCTGTATACAGTACATAATACAGTAGACAATCAACCTTAGATTTTTGGGGTATTTAGCATTCATTTTGACAAATAATGCAAATGCAATTTTCCATCCATCCATTTTCTGAGCCGCTTCTCCTCACAAGGATCGCTGGCGTGCTGGAGCCAATCCCTGCTATCATCGGGCAGGAGGCGGGGTACACCCTGAAACCGGAGTGCCCACAGAAAGCCCACGCAGGCATGGGGAGAACATGCAAACTCCACACAGGCGGGGCCAGGGATTGAACTCCGGTCTTCAGAACTGTGAGGCAGACGCTCTAACCAGTTGTCCACCGTGCCGCCGCAAATGCAATTTGTTTAAGAAAATTAACTTTTGCTATCAACAAAAAGGAAAAAAAAGAAACAATTCCTGACTTTAACAAAGCAATTTCAGAAAAAAAAATTGTAGCAACGTCCAAAACATTTTAGACATTGAAGTGTCAGAATGCTTGACATCAAGTCAAGCGAGCAGGATTACCTGCATGTGTGTTTTGCTTTTATGTGAGTTTTTCCCTGAAAGAAGTAGCATTCTTAAAGTGATCTTAAATTACAGATGTTTAGCACTATTGGATTCTTTTGTTACTTTATTTCACATTTTCTTTTTTAATTCCTGTGAGCTTGATGGATTTCTCAGATGGTATTGAGAAACTGTTTGTGAACAAATTACTTAGCCGTAATGATTTGCATCTTCTGGTGTTATGTGCAGTTAAACTCGTTTATTGCGGTGCTTACGCTCCAAAAAACCCCTGCAGTGAATTAAGTGCGCGAAGAAGCAGAGCTTGGGGGACTCGAGTCAAATGGCTTGACTCGGGTTGACTCGAGTCAAATGGCTTGACTCGGGTTGACTCGAGTCAAATGGCTTGACTCGGGTTGACTCGAGTCAAATGGCTTGACTCGGGTTGACTCGAGTCAAATGGCTTGACTCGGGTTGACTCGAGTCAAATGGCTTGACTCGCGTTGACTCGAGTCGACTTTGACTTGAATTTTTAAAATTGAACTTGGTGACTGAACTGGTCACCAGCCAATCGCAGGGCACATACAAACAAACAACCATTCACACTCACATTCACACCGACGGGCAATTTAGAGTCTTCAATTAACGTACCATCAATGTTTTTAGGGATGTGGGAGGAAACCGCAGTACCCGGAGAAAGCCCACGCAGGCACGGGGAGAACAAGCGAGGCCGAATTTGAACTCAGAACTGTGAGGCAGATGTGCTAACCAGTCATCCACCGTGCCGCCAGATCACAGCATATGAAAAATAACCTATAATCTAATGACAATTGCCCGAGGTCATCCATCCATTCATTTTCTTTACCACTTATCCTCACAAGGCAGTGCTTCTAAATAAATAAACAAAACCGACTGAGTGATTTAATTAAAGTAGAGGACACAGGAGTAATGCAGATTTTGTTCACATTACTTATTTTTGAAGGATGGAAACATTTTAATGTCATGTATTATTCCCTTAATTATGAATATTTCATTCCCCATTAGCCCATTAGGTACACATCTAATTATTAGGCTTTACAAGATCAGGATTTTTGGGTCCGATCACCGATCAGCAAGTTTGGAAAAACGATTACTGATCACCGATTCAATCACAAGATGGAGCAATTTGTCAATTTACATGACTTGTTCATTTATTATACATACTGAGCGTGTCACTCGAGGCTCTGTCAGAGGTGACTGTCTCATTCCTCTGCGCAGGAGCACTTTCAGTAAGTCAGCCTGGTCAGTGAGGAGCGCTGGTGAGTGGAACTCAGTACCTAAGGAGGTTAAACTGCTTACAACATACAAGGCCTTCACAAAAAAACTGAAAATGTGGCTAGTTAACACCTATAGCTGCCAACACTAAAAGACAAGTATGTTATGTTGTCTTTTTGTTATGATCAAAAAAATTATGGTTTTATTCTCTCTTAATAGTATAGTTTGATTATGTATCCTGTATTATATTGTCTTGTAGATGTATTTTACTGCTTTTTTACATCATGGGCAGGGGACTACAGATGAAAACTAGCCTTCTGGCTAATTCTGGCTTTTTTAACCATGTGTACTTCATGTGTTTTATGAAATTGCATTGTCCCCTTTCAAAAATAAACTGAAACTGGAAACTTGTTTACTGCATACTGAGTACCTATCTTAAAAATTCTTCTCTAGCATTTTAGACTTTAAAACATCAATGACCTCTAGGGGGCATTCAAGGATTGGCAAACTGACATAGAGTGGGTACGGAAAGTATTCAGACCCCCTTAAAATTTTTACTCTTTGTTACAGTATATTGCAGCCATTTTGCTAAAATCATTTAAGTTAAATTTTTTCCTCAATGTACACACAGCACTCCATATTGACAGAAATAAACAGAATTGTTTCGATATTTAGAATTTACATAGCCATTCCTACCACACTTCAGTTGTACAGCCGGGTCCACGACCCTGTCCTCTTTGCTTCCCCTCCTGTCCCGTCCAATATTGTCCAGTCCTTCCCTCACAGGGTGTAGCAATATTGACCCATACAATACTCAAATCCAATGTGTCATTGTACTCTGTATATAATGCTTCTTGTTTACAGCTAGTGTTTTCTTTTGGTGGTGTCTTTTCCTATATTCATTAGTTACCTTTTCACTTGCTTTCCTTTTTGTTTTTTCTGTTACTCCCCTTTAAAAACTTCTCAATAAATATCCATCAGAATTTAAAGAAACCACAGTGGCAGCTTAAAATGTCCACTGTGACACAGTAAAACTGTTCCGGCATAAAAGGGATACAGATCCTCCTTTCTGCTTTACCTAAAAGCCGAAGAGCACAAAAATTCTAGGCACAGCCGAGGCATTGAGAGGGTCCAGTTTGGTGACCTCAGCATTGAGTCTCTGCTTTTTGCAGATGATGTGGTTCTGATGGCTTCATCCAGCTGTGATCTTCAAATCCCGCTGGGGCGGTTCGCACCCAAATGTGAAGCGGCTAGGATGAAAATCAGCACCTCCAAATATGAGGCCCTGGTCTTCAGTCAGAAAAGGGTGGAGTGCCCTCTCCAGGTAAAGGAAGAGGTCCAGTGAGGGAAGAATGGAGCCAGAAATTGACAGACATCTGTGCAGCTTCTGCAGTAATGCAGACTCTGTATCGGTCTGTCGTAGTGAAGGAGATGAGTCAAAAGCCAAAGCTCTCAATTTACAAATAGATCTACAGTGGGTACGAAAAGTATTCAGATCCCCTTAAAATTTTCCCTCGTTATATTGTAGCCGTTTGCTAAAATTGCTAAAAGCTCTTCCCCCCCCCTCCCCCCGCAATGTATACACAGCACCCCATATTGACAGAAAACAATGGAATTGTTGAAATCTTTGCAGATTGATTAAAAAAGAAAAACTGAAGTATCACACAGCCATACGTATTCAGACCCTTTGCTCAGTATTTAGTAGAAGCATCCTTTTCAGCTAATACAGCCATGAGTCTTTTTGGGAATGATGCAACAAGTTTTTCACACCTAGATTTGGGGATCCTCTGCCATTCAGGTGATGAGCAGTGCCTGGTTTTATCCACACATACCGCTTAGAATTAAGGCCAAAAAGTTCTATCCTGGTCTCATCAGAGCAGATAATCTTATTTCTCACCATCTTGGAGTCCTTCGGGTATTTTGTTTAGCAAACTCCATGCAGACTTTCATGTGTCTTGCACTGAGGAGAGGCTTCCGTCGGGCCACTCTGCCATAAAGCGCCGATTGGTGGAGGGCTGCAGTGATAGTTGACCTTCTGCCGACTGCATCTCTGGCGCTCAGCCAGAGTGATCTTTGGGTTCTTCTTGACCTCTCTCACCAAGGCTCTTCTCCCTTGATTGCTCAGTTTGGCCGGATGACCAGCTCTAGGAAGGGTTCTGGTCGCCCCAAACGTCTTCCATTTAAGGATTATGGAGGCCACTGTGCTCTTAGGAACCTTAAGCAGCAGAATTTCTTTTGTAACCTTGGCCAGATCGGTACCTTGTGACAATTCTGTCTCTGAGCTCTTCAGGCAGTTCCTTTGACCTCATGATTCTCATTTTCTCTGACATGCACTGTGAGCTCTAAGGTCTTATATAGACAGGTGTGTGGCTTTCTAAATCAAGTCCAATCAGTATAATCAAACACAGCTGGACTCCAATGAAGGTGTAGAACCATCTCAAGGATGATCAGAAGAAATGGACAGCACCAGAGTTAAATATATGAGTGTCACAGCAAAGGGTCTGAATACTGGCTGTGTGATATTTCAGTTTTTCTTTTAATAAATCTGCAAAAATTTCAACAATTATTTTTTTTTCTGTCAATATGGGGTGCTGTGTGTACATTAATGAGGAAAAAAATGAACTTAAACTATTTTTGCTAATTGCTGAAATATAACAAAGAGTGAAAAATTTAACGGGTCTGAATACTTTCCGTACCCACTGTATGTTTCTACCCTCCCTTACGGTCACGAGTTGTGGGTTCTGACCGAAAGAGATGTATGTTCCGACTTTGAACCGCGTCGAATTGACCGATTCCATTGGTATTGGAGTTGTGGGTTGTGACCGAAAGATCTAGTACTACTACGAGGGGTGGAAATAAAAAAAAAATGTTCCGATTTAGAATTGGCTCGAATTGACCGATTCCATTGGAATTGTACACCTCCATCAATGCTGGTCCTCGGTGCTTTCATTTCCCAGCATGACATCACTTCACGTGGTGTCGGCTGCCACGTACCTATTGACTCTGGTCTGCATTTTCAAGTCACTGAACGATTTTGCCAGCTGAAAATGGCCCAAAAGTGCATTTTTGGACTGAAATACTTTTATCACTGAAAGTTCCTGACCGAGACAGCATGTTATGATGACGGAAAGAAAAACAGACAGGCATAGACAGGACACAGGTGTTAGCCTCAAGTCGATAACCAAAGCTAACGAAGCTAATGCCTGCATCGGGACCACGACGTGGCGGTGAAGAACAAGGGCAGCGACACAAAGTGAAACTTCATCGACAGATTAATAATAATTTAATAACCAATAATTTGCAGACAACAACTGTGTCCAAACGAGATCTTTATTCATCTTGAAAGTAAGAAAACGCGCACCACCACGAGTGTCGAGTGTAGCGTATGTGTCGTCGTCGTTATGTCGAAACACTGGAATACGGCATAAGGCCGGCATATGTAAATAATATTGTATACTACAACGTGTTTATTTATCTCTAGGGTTTAAATGTAAATAACCCAAATTGTATTCACATTAAAACATTCAGTGGCACTAAAACATTTTGGGACCACTGGCTTTGTATAAAAAATATATTTATTATTGTGCATTATTCACGTATTTATTCATTTCAAGGATATCCCATTGGGATGCATCATCTCATTTGTACACAACATCAAGGCACAAGATAACGCATTGTTGGAATGTCATTGAATGTAAGTGAATATTTGAATAATTCTGTAATGGATTTATTCTTTGAAACATTAATTTGTGCAACTGCAATGCATTGATTTTAGTGAGGTTAACAGTCCTAGTCATGAATGTATTTGTATTAATAATTACTTCAACAGTTTCAAATAATACAGTATAAAGACTAAATCTGAAAAAAACCCACAAACTTAACATATGTTTTACGGGGTCAGTACAGGTTCTGACAGGGCCACCACAACTTGGCTCAGGCCACTCAAAAAGGCTTAACGTCGAACCCTGCTTTGTTATTTGCTAGAGAAAGTCTTATGCAGACATTTTTGAAAAAATAAAATAAAAGGTTGCCTTTGGTGTGGAAGACTGTGTACAACTATTAATATGATAAATAATGATAGAAACGATCGATGACAAATGGCATGATAGACAAGGTGGCTGGTGAGGATGCCTCCTGGATGCCTCCCTTGGTGAGCAGCATGTCCCCGGGGATGACCCAGGACACGCTGGAGAGACTGTCTTAAGGTTGGCCTGGGAACACCTCAGGATCCCCCCGAAAGTGCTGGAAGAAGTGGGTGGAGAGAGGGAAATTCTGGCATTCCCTGTTAAAGCTGCTGCCACCGCAACCCGACCCCAGATAAGCAGAAGACAGGATGGATGGATTTCTTACATAACAGAATTTCATGCTTGGGTTTGTTTATATGTGCCCTGCGATTGGCTGGCGACCAGTTCAAGGTGTACCCCACCTCTCGCCCGAAGATAGCTGGGATAGGCTACAGCATGCCCGCGAAAGTAGTGAGGATAAGCGGTACAGAAAACGGATGGATGGATAGATGGATGGAATAAGCAAACTTTATTCAATTCTGCTCAAAGGCTCCGCGACAGTAGTCAGGAAGTAGACAACAACTAGTTGCCATTTTTACATTTTGTCTGCCACGGGACTTGAACCATTAGCTTCTGGCTCCAAAGTCTAGGTCCTACACAGATGAGCCATACAGCCATACAGCCATACAGGCAGCAGCAGCAGACAGACTGACCGGACAGAATCTAAAGACAGTTTTGCAAATAAGTTCACTCGTTTTATTTAATTTAAAATCTTGTGTTGTTCTGAAAGCTAGAAGAAGAGAAAAGGATGCCCACGAATACATTTCGAAGTATAATGTTAATATTTTATTTATTTATTCATTTATTTTTGCCGGCACGGTGAACGACTGGTTAGCACATCTGCCTCGCAGTTCTGGGGACTGGGGTTCAAATCCCGGCCCCGCCTGTGTGGAGTTTGCATGTTCTCCCCGTGCCAGTTTCCTCCCACATCCCAAAAACATGAGTGGTAGGTTGATTGAAGACTCTAAATTGCCCGTAGGTGTGAATGTGAGTGTGAATGGTTGTTTGTTTCTATGTGCCCTGTGATTGGCTGACGACCGGGTGTACCCCGCCTCCCGCCCGAAGTTAGCTGGGATAGGCTACAGCAGCCCGCGACCCGAGTGAGGATAAGCGGTAAAGAAAATGGATGGATGGATGTTAATATTATATAAATACAGCATCCTTGAAAGAACTCCGTTCTGTGTGGGAAAAGTCACTTCTACTGATATTTTCATGCAAGCATACTTCAACAGATGAGTTTATCAGTAAATAATTTTGCTGCGTAATTAACATTACAAACTAATATTCAGTGGAAATATAAAGTCTACAAACCCATGACAAAACCCAACCCCAAAGCACGATACTGCCAACACCAGTGGTTGGTGATGAGCAATGCTGTGTTTAGCCAAACCTTTTGGAATTATGGCCAAAAAGATCAACCTTGGTTTCACCGGACCACAACACGTATTAAACCACATGCGCCTGGGAGATTTAAAGTGCCTTTATGGAATATGTAGCCGGCCTTGGATGTCTTCCTTTGCAAGATAAGGCTTCAACCTAACTCATAGGCCGGCGATATGAAGAAGACTGGAGATTGTTGTCATTTGTAATAAATAGCAAGTACTTGCCAGAAATGTCTGCAACTCCTTCAGTGTTCAAAAGCCTACTAGAAGAGCTGAACATTTAAGTGAATGCCCTTTAAATGGCAGCAGTTGTGTGCTGACTCCCAAATAACTTGACTGTGATTGGTTAATTCTGAAAACAACCACCTCACCTGCAGCTTCCCTTCACCTCCTTTGTTAATAGTTTTGATATTGACTATGATGATTGTGTGAAGATAAATACATAAGTTCAATGCATACTACTATTTATTAATTGTATTAATAATGGGGTGGGTCCTTTTTTTGGCTTTAGCAACTGCCCCAAAAATATTCTGTGCAAGTGCTTGTCTGCAAGAAAAAGCAGCCTAGAAAATTAATGGCTGGATGGTTTAAACAACAATTTGATCTCAAAGTGCATATGCTTAACATTAACGCTGGAAACTGAATGAATACCTTTATTTCCATCACACAGACATTATTATTATTTCTGGCTAACAGTCAACATTCCCCATTTAAGTGTGGGTAATCACTGTGCCTTCCAGTCTTTTTCCAAGTCTGCTATCTTTTTTTTCTATCCTACATCTTCTCTGTTTACTTTAATATTTTCATTTACTGTGTGTGCACTGAGCATTTAATCCGTTAATATTATTACTTATTAAATAAAATTTCTGATTTCTAATAATGTTTATTAACCATGCTTCAAAAATATATTAAAAACACTTACCTGAAGAACAGAATTAAGTATATCTGCGCCAAGTGGGCACTCATCAATAAGTCTGTGCCGTTGAATGTGCCTTCGAGCATTATTCACGATGCTGGAAACAGAGATTTTGGACATTGGCACTGGTGCAGTGGGCTCTGTCAGCTTTGATAATGCAGAGCTGATGTCAGTTATATCTGTGAAGAAATACATTTTACAGTCAAATTTGGTATGTGCCATTTAGCTTTCCAATGCATTAATTAATTATTGATGAACTGTTACATGTACAGAGTTGTGAAAAAGTTTAAAATTAAACATATTTTCAAATGATCAAACCAATGTTATATCTCACAAAGACAACTAAAGTAAATGTAAAATATTTTTATTGATAATAATATTCATGCCGGCACGGTCTACGACTGGTTAGCACATCTGCCACACAGTTCTGGGGACCCGGGTTCAAATCCCACCCCCGCCTGTGTGGAGTTTGCATGTTCTTCCCGTGCCTGGGTGGGTTTTCTCCAGGCACGCCGGTTTCCTCCCACATCCCAAAAACATACGTGGTAGGTTGATTGAAGACTGTAAATTGCCCGTAGGTGTGAATGTGAGTGCAAATGGTTGTTTGTTTATATGTGCCCTGCGATTGGTTGGCAACCGGTTCAGGGTGTACCCCGCCTCCCGCCCAAAGATAGCTGGGATAGGTTCCAGCAGCCCACGACTCTAGTGAGGATAAGCGGTGAAGAAAATGGATGGATAATATTCATTGAGGGGGGGAGGGAATAAATGAAAACCTATCTCGCCCTAAAGTCAGGTCCATAAATATTGGGACATCAACACTATTCATGTTTTAGGCTTTAAAGGCCACCATAATGGATTTGAAATGAAACAAACAAGTTTAACTGCAGACTTTCTGTTTCAATTTGAAGGTATTTACATCCAAATCAGGTGACCATTGTCGGAAGTATAACTGTTTTCCACTTTTTAAGGAGCCAAAATAATGGGACAGTTGGCTGCTTAGCCGTTCCATTGCCAGGTGTGTGTATTCCTGTTTAGAACATTCTTGAAAATAATGTTTCATGGTGCACCATCAGACAGAGTCCTAGTTGTGAATGTACCTTTTACTGACAAAACCAATTCTAATGATGATTCTGAAAGAACGCACCGATGAGCTTAGCAATACCAAAAGACATGGAAAGCCACGGAAAAAAAACTGTGGCGGATGACTGAAGAATTATTTCCCTGGTAAAGAAAAATCCCTTTACAACAGTTCGCCAGATCAAGAACATTCATCAGGATGAAGTTGTATGTGTCTCAAAGACAACAAACAAGACTTCACCAGCTGTAAGAGGTAAACTATTGGTGAGCCTCAAAAACAGGAAGGCCAGATTAGTTTGAAACCAAGTATTAAAAAGTAAAAGTTTGATTTATTTAGATACTTAACTTTTTTATACTTAAATACCCATGATAAATAAAATAAAATTAAGAAACTGCATTTTCTATTTACTTTTTCACGGTACTGTACATTGCCTGACAAATCGACCATGTGCATAGGGTTAGAGGTATTTAGAGGGGATGGCCCACTTGTCCATCATGAATATCAACAACAACAAAAAACACTTACGCACTTTCCCTCACAAAGTGGACAGTCACAGCCAAGAACATTGCACTGTAAGGTGCCACGTCAGCACAAACACCCAGTCTCTTGTAGACTGGCTTTTTTTTTTTCTCACCTGCCTCCCCGCTCTGCCACCAGCCCCCCTGCGTCATGCACACAGTCATGGTCGAGAACAGTGCACTTTAAGGCGGCAAAGCCAGCATGAACACTCGGCTCCTTGGTTGGCTTTTTTTTTTTTGTAATTTCCTCCCAACTTTTCCTTCCTCCCCACTCTCTCGCCTGTGTAGCTGCAGCTCATAATTAGCTGGTGCAGTACAAGATAAGGTAGCGCTGAGCATTCTCACGGTAGCATTCCCCGAGTATTTCTTATAACCACCTGGAATGGAAGCTGGTTAAAAAGAAATGGTGCTGGCAGCCCCTCCAGCTTCGTGGTCAGACATACTTGAGCCATTTTTAGACTGAGGCAGTGGCTAACAAGCGTTATTGCGATTGGTCGGCAGAGTCCAAATCTAAATGTCTAATTTATACTGTCTACCGAGGACCCCTACGCATATTACATGTACAGTGGGTACGGAAAGTTTTCAGACCCCCTTAACTTTTTCACTCTTTCTTATATTGCAGCCATTTGCTAAAATCATTTAAGTTCATTTTTTCCCTCATTAATGTACACCCAGCACTCCATATTGACAGAAAAAAACGGAATTGTTTAATTTTTTGCAGATTTATTAAAAAAGAAAAACTGAAATATCACACAGCCATAAATATTCAGACCCTTTGCTGTGACACTCATATATTTAACTCGGGTGCTGTCCATTTCATCCAATCAACCTTGAGATGCTTCTACACTTTCATTGGAGTCCAGCTGTGATGATTATACTTATTGGACTTGATTAGGAAAGCCACACACCTGTCTATATAAGACCTTACAGCTCACAGTGTATGCCAGAGCAAATGAGAATCATGAGGTCAAGGGAACTCCCTGAAGAGCTCAGAGATAGAGAGAATTGTTGCAAGGCACAGATCTGGCCAAGGTTACAAAAAAAAATTCTGCTGCACTTAAGGTTCCTAAGAACACAGTGGCCTCCATAATCCTTAAATGGAAGACGTTTGGGACGACCAGAACCCTTCCTAGAGCTGACCATCCAGCCAAACTGAGGAATCGAAGAGCCTTGGTGCGAGAGGTTAAAGAAGAACCCAAAGATCACTGTGGCTGAGCTCCAGAGATGCAGTCGGGAGATGGGAGAAAGTTCTAGAAAGTCAACCATTACCGCAGCCCTCACCAATTGGGGCTTTATGGCAGAGTGGCCTGACTGAAGCCTCACCTCAGGACAAGACGCGTGAAAGCCTGCATAGAGTTTGCTAAAAAAACACCTGAAGGACTCCAAGATAGTGATAAATAAGAATCCCAGGTCTGATGAGACAAATAACTTTTTGGCCTTAATTCTAAGCGGTATCTGTGGAGAAAACCAGGCACTGCTCATTACCTGTCCAATACAGTCCCAACAGTGAAGCATGGTGGTGGCAGCATCATGGTGTGGGGGTGTTTTTCAGCTGCAGGGACAGGACAACTGGTTGCAATCGAAGGAAAGATGAATGCGGCCATGTACAGGGATATCCTGGATGGAAACCTTCTCCAAAGTGCTCAGGACCTCAGACTGGGCCGAAGGTTCACTTTCTAACAAGACAATCACCCTAAGTACACAGCTAAAATAACGGAGTGGCTTCAAAACAACTCCGTGACTGTACTTGAATGGCCCACCCAGAGCCCTGACTTAAACCCAATTGAGCATCTCTGGAGAGACCTGAAAATGGCTGTCCACCAATGTTCACCATCCAACCTCACAGAATTGGACAGGATCTGCAAGGAGGAATGGCAGAGGATCCCCAAATCCAGATGTGAAAAAAGACTCCTGGCTGTATTAGCTCAAAAGAGTCCTTCTACTAAATACCGAGCAAAGGGTCTGAATACTTATGGCTGTGTGATATTTCAGTTTTTCTTTTTTAATAAATCTGCAAAAATTTCAACAATTCAGTTTTTTCTGTCAATATGGGGTGCTTTGTGTACATTAATGAGGGGGGAAAAATTTACTTAAATGATTTTAGCAAATGGCTGCAATATAACAAAGAGTATATTATATTATAGGGTGTCTGAATACTTTTCGTACCGACTGTATACAGGGCTTGAAGTTAAATCGATCAGTCTTGATGATTTCTCTTTTTACAATTTAAGATTAAAATAAATATACTGTATGTTAGTCATATCAATTCATCATAACCATTAGACCTTTTATTTATTGACTGTTCCCAATGTGTTGATTAGACTATAGAATGATTTATTTCTTGTTTATTGAATAATACTGAAGAAGATTCATCCCCAAAATCCCATGCTAAACCGCAATCGCAATATTGATTAAAAAAAGAATAAATTAGATAATTTTCCTAAATTGTTCAGCCCTTTTTTCCTGGCATTTTGTTGGCAAAAAAACAAAAAAAAACAATTTAAAATCCATGCTGAATGAAGGGAAAGTAGTTGAGAACGCTGGTGAACGTTCCATCTTTCCATCTATCCATCCATTCTCTTCCTCTTATCCGAGCAGCTTAAGCAGGGAAGCCCAGACTTCCCACTCTCCAGCCACTTTGTCCAGCTCCAGTGGGATCCCAAGGCATCCCCAAGCCAGCCCGGAGACAATCATTCCAGTGTGTCCGGGTCGTCCCCCCTCATCAGGGAGGCATCCAGAGATCGCCTAACTAGATGCCCAAGCCCCCTCATCAGTCTCCTCTACATGCGGAGGAGCAGCGGAGGAGCAAGCTTCTCAACCTATCTCGAAAGAAGAGCCACGACACCCTGAGGAGCAAACTCATTTCTGCCAAATGTAGCTAAGATCTTGTTCTTTTGGTCACGACCCACAGCTGGTGACCATAGATGAAGGTGGTAAAAGTCATTCTACCGATAAAATGAGGGCTTTGCCTTTCGCCTCAGCTCCTCCTTTACCACGACATACGGATACAGAGTCTGCTTTACTGCAGACGCTGCACCAATCCACTTGTCGATCTCCCTCTCCATTCTTCCATCATTCATGAACAAGACTCCAAGATACATTAACTCCTCCACTTGGGGAAGGATCTCATCCCTGACCCAAGGAAAGCACTCCACCCTTTCCTTACTGAAGACCATGGTCTCAGATTTGGAGGCGCTGATTCTCATCCCGACCGCTTCAGACGCGGCTGCAAATCGTTCCAGTGAGAATTGAAGATGGCAGCTTGATTAAGACAACAGAACCACATCAACTGCAAAAAGCAGAGATGCTATACTGGACCAAACAGGACTCCCGCAACGCCTCAACTGTGCCTAGAAATTCTATCCATAAAGGTTATGAACAGAACTGGTGACAAATGGCAGGCTTGGCGAGTCCAACCTTTACTGGAAACAAAAACAACTTACTGCGGGCAATGTGGAGCAAACCCTTGATAGAGACCGAACAGCCTGTATTACCCCCATACTTCTGGAGCTCGCTCCATATGACTCCCCAAGGGACCTGGTCGAACGCCTTCTCCAAGCCCACAAGCAAATGTAAACTGGTTGGGTGAAGTCCCAAGCACCCTCCAAAACACTGCTGAAGGTCAGGGTTCACGCTGCCCATTCACCCCCTGGCCAAATGCTGATTGAAACAGGATGTGGCGAAGCGAATATTGCCCACGTTTGCCATGCTGGCGAATCAAATTGCCTGCATCAAAACTAAAAAGCCCTTCCTAATAAAAGGTAAAGTGATCGCGCTCATTCTGCCGTGTGTGAACGGTGTTAGTGGTTTATTTCCCCCCCCCCCCCCCCGCTTTGTAAAATGCTTCTATCCACCATCTAGCCGCTGCTGGCTAAGCAGGCAGGCTCACGGGCTTCCCAGCTACGGGGAGCGGCACATCGGGGAAGACCTGATGCCGCTTGGCGTCGAATTGAAGCATGCATATATACGGCCACGATATACGTTTGAAGTATTGATGATCAATGAGTTCTGCATTTAATATTAGTTCTCGCAGCTAGCTAGCTGCCTTCTTCATCAACACACAAGCCGCTAATCCCACTTTCGTTGTCATGACGAGCAACGATGGCGACGGTAGCTCAAACCAGGGTGCAACGAGCTCATCATTTGGGGGCCCAAGCCAAACAGAGTTACGGCCTGCCCCCCACCTAATGTAATTTAGACCAGTTTGTCCTGCTTGTGAAATCTAGCCCAATTATCTGACAGCTAAAGTTAGTCTACGAATATTTATCACCAACTATTTAGAATATTGTTTTTCAACTAAAAAGTTTGAATTTGATAAAATTCAATATAGTCCTTAAGATCCTTCTTGAGGATTATCAAATAAGTGAATCAATTTAACTCTCTTACTGTAATTGAATATTCTAGTGTGACTGAAGGTTTTTCTTTTTACAAATCAAGAGTAAAATAAAATAAAATAAAGATTTGTTCATATCAATTTATCATAACTTTTAGGCCTGCCCAACAGGAAAGAGTTTGTTGGCTATATCCAATGTTGTGTTGGTCATACGATAGAATATTTCTCGTTTTCTTGTGTTTAGTGAATAATACTGAAAATAAATTTTACACACCGCTTACCCTCACTAGGGTCGCGGGCGTGCTGGACCCTATCCCAGGTGATTCGGGCGAGAGGCAGGGTACACGCTGAACTGGTCGCCAGCCAATCGCAGGGCACACAAAGACAAACAACGATTCACACTCACATGCACACCTACGGCTATTAGATTTAATTTAGAGAGCAATTCAGAGTCTTCCATTAACCATACATGTTTTTGGGATGTGGGAGGAAACCGGAGTACCCGGAGAAAACCCACGAGGAGAACAGGCATGGGGAGAACAGGCAAACTCCACACAAGCGAGGCCGGATTTGAACCCGGCTCCTCAGAACCCTGAGGCAGATGTGCTAACCAGTCAGTCACCGTGCCGCCAGAAGTTAAACTTCCTTACGATAAATTTCATGCTAACTAGCGATAGCAATATTTGTTTAAAAGAAAAAAACCAAAACCCTCGCAATTAAGATTTATTTTCCTATATCGTTCAGCCCTACTTTTGATTTTGAGTAGGTAGTTTTAATTGGGCCCACATTGTTAAAGCTTATCAGCTTGCCAGTGAAGAGAACTGGCTAAGTGTCGCTAAAGGTTTAGCCACATAAACACGTGATGTTGTGGCTAACTATACACAAATGTGGCTTTATACGGTTTAGCTACATTGGATAAGAGGTTTCAAGACCCCGTGTCAACGCTTTTTTTGCATTTCCGGGTTTAAGTGACTGAGTTTCAGCCACTGCAGAGCCATAAAGCCGTCCGGCTACTTCCATTCACACGGGTGGGAGCGAGGGACGAGCTCGGTATGTCCTCCTCTCGTGTCCCGGTCAGCTCATATTCTCTTTGGTGAGCCAGGGGTCCAAGCGCTTTGTGAACTGTGCTTCACAGTAATTTGTGCACACTTGGGTGGGAGCTTGTCTCATTTGTGCCACGCCAACGTTACGGCTTGGTCCGTTTTGGCGGCGGGCAGCGGTGGCGAGGGAGTGCTCCACGCGCCACGCACATCCCCCCCCACAGGACGCCGAGACTGGTGGAGTTCATGCACCCGATGGGAGGGTGCTTTTTGGGCCCTCCACCGTGGGTTCATGCAGCACAGCGGGACTGAGGGGGAGCACTCTCTCGTTGCCGCTGAGGTGGACCGGGGTGGCATGTCAGTGTGGTACCTCGGCACGGGTGGAATAGCCAGAGTGTCCGTTCAAGATGTGGACTAGGTCATTGTGAGGAACAGTTCATGGGTGTAATTTTTGCCAACGTGTACTGGCTGAGATGTGAGATTGGTCGTGTGCGTGTGACATGGCAATGGGGGCTATTTTGAGCTTGTTTTTTGCTCCCATTCATGTGAATGGTAGTGTCCGGATTTTCAGCTATTTTTATCTTATCTATTTTATTTCTTGCTATTTCAGCCACCACAGTTGCAGTGGTAGCTGCAAATGTAGTTATGTGTTGTAAAACACAACATATGTATACGTATACGGAGACTATATTTGAATGTGCGTTCTGAGTGTATCAACAGCGCACACGATGAAACTCGTGTGGGATTAAAGTCTGAACTAGGCATTCTATTGCTGTGTCTAGCAGACACAGCAATATGGACCAATCAGACTCAAGCTGTTTACCATCTTTAAATTAGGGAAGATGAGCTATCCAATCAGAGCAAAGCTCATTTACATGTCACATAATTATGAGAAATCGGAAACTTTCAAATACTAAGCGAAAAAGATCAACTTGAACAGCTTGAAAAAGGACATTTTTGGCATTTCCAAACAAAATTATAAAGCAAACCAGATAAAAGGACATCAAAGATGGTCAACAGTAAAACAGGGATGAAAGGGGACAAGTGCTTGGTCATTTCATTTGCCATATCCACTCTGTGTACTAGGAATAAGATACTAGTACAGTTGCCATGTAGCAACCACGCACGTGCTTTGCAAACAAGTACACAGATGTAAAGAATAATTTTAAAGCCCAGACAAAACAGTGTATTAAACCCGCTAACTCAACCTTTGCCCTCCTCCTCAGCCGATCCTCTTCCAAGTATCTCTTCTGCTGTCTCTTTTCTCCCCCGTAGCTTAAACAGGTATGTCAGTAAATCACCTGCAAGAGAAGATGGGAATAGGTCAAATCATTTTTTTAAATAACATGGACTTAAGAAAAAAAGGCAACCTATTTGTTGCTCAAGCAACAAAAATTTGTACAAATGATGTGATCGATCCTCCCACCAATTATTAATGATAACAGTCACCTTGCATAATAGGCTTAAAAACAAACATCTCAAAATGAACTTAGCACAATATAGAACAATAGACCCCACTCTATCGCACCCAGGTAAATGTTTGAATTAAATTAACTGGATTTGCTACAGTAACAAAACATAAATGAAGTACTCACGAAAGGTATTAGACTTCATGTTAAAAGGGTCCCAGTGAGCATGCTACTAATTTAATTTAAGACAAACATAAACAAAATTGTTGGTATACATCATGTCGAAGACAAAGATAAATTGGTGATTATACGCCTGCAGCGACTCAATCTTTTTTGTGCCAAGGGTTAAAAACAACAAAAACATGAACCCAAGTAGAGCTGTTTACTTGGCCAGTCTAAGACCTTCCACTTTTTGCTTTTTGCTGAAGTCCTTTGTTGTGTTGGCAGTGTGTTTTGGGTCATATTGCATGATGAAGGTTCTCCCGATAAGTTTGGATGCATTTTTCTTTATTTTGCCAGACAAATTGGTTTGCCAACCTTCACAGGGCAGGGGTGAAGGTATCCCAATCCACTGTTCGAAGACTTGGAGAGAAGAAATATAGAGGCCATACCACAAGATGCAAACCACTCATCAGCAAGAAGAATCAGAAGCCAGATTGGATTTTGCAAAGTAGTACAGAGATGAGCCACAAAGGTTTTGAAACAGTTTTCTGGACTGATGAGACCAAGATTAACCTCTACCAAAGTGTTGGAAAGGCCAAAGTATGGAGAAAGAAAGGATCTGCTGATGATCCAAAACACACTAGCTCATCTGTGAAGCATGGTGGAGGTAATGTCATGGATTGGGCTTGCACGGCTGCTTGTGGAACGGGGTCACTCGTCTTTATTGATGTAACTCATGCTGGTAGCAGCAGAATGAAATCTCAAGTCTAAAAAACTATTTTGTCTGTCAGTTTACAGAAAAAAAGCATCTTAACTAATCGTAAGAAGCTTCATCACGCAGACAATGACCCAAAACACACTGCCAACACAACAAAGGACTTCATCTGGGGGAAAAAGTGGAAGATCTTAGACTGGCCAAGTCAATCACCGGACCTTAACCAAATAGAGGATGCATTTTCCCTCCCGAAGAGGAGACTATAGGGAGAAACCCCCAGAAAAAACAAGAACGGAAAGAGGCTGCAATAAAGGCCTGGAAAAGCATTTCAAATGAAGAATGCAACAGTCTGTTGAAGTCAGAAAAGTGGGTGGCTTCAAACAAAAGGTGCTCTGTCCTGAGTTGTTTAACACATCAAGATGTAAATACCATGAAATGAAAGCTGGAATTCTCAACTTTTGTCTCATATTCCTATTTTGATCTGAAACCCAAATGTCTTCAGTATACAACAAAAACAAAGGAACCTTGCCGTTCTAATACTTTTGGAGGGGACGGTATATTGTAGATACGATATATAGCGTCTATCGTACGACACATTGGGAGAAAAAAGTGAGTGAACCCTTTGGAATTTCTGCACAAATTGGTCATAGCATGCAGTCTTATCTTCGTCTAAATCAAGAATAAACAGTCTGCTTAAACTAATAATACACAAACAATTACATTGTTTTGTATTTTATATCGTGTAACGTAAACGAGAAAGTAAGTTAACCCTTGGAATTAATAACTTGTTGGCCCTCCTTTGGCAGCAATTACCTCAACCAAAGGTTTCCTCTATTTGCAGAGCAGACATGCACAACGATGATGAATTTTGGACCAGTCCTCGTTATAAATATGTTGCAGTTGAGCAAAATTGTCTGGTGTGAAAGGCTCTTTAGGTCATGCCACATCATCTTAATCAAGTTGAGGTCAGGACTTTGACGGGCCACCCCAGAAAACGTATATTCTTCTTCTGAAACCATTCTATTTATTTTCTTGTGTTTTGGATCATTGTCCTGTTGCAACACACATCCTCTTTTGAGCTTTGAACTGTTGGACACATGGCCTCGAGTTATTTGCAAAATATCTTGATAAACGTGAATTCTTGTTTCCATTGATAATAGCAAGACGCCAGAACCTGAGGTACATTCATACACAATGCTTCATGTGTCATACTAGAGCGCTCCAACTACCGGGAACAAACTTGGCAAATAAAGATGATTCTGATTCTGATGCTCTAAGGGAGCAACGCACATCCATACCATAATGCTCCCTCCACCATGCTTCACAGTAGGGATAAGGTTTTGATGTTGGTTTGCTGTGCGATCTTCCCTCTACATGTTCCTTGTAAACAATTCAACTTTGGTTTCTTCTGCCCACAGAATAGTTTGCCCTTTGTGCTGTGGAAAACATTCAAGTGCTCTTTAGCAAATGTGCAGCAAGGTTGTTGTTTTTTTTTGTTTTTGTTTTGTTTTTTGTAAGACAGCTGCAGCTGCCTCATTGGTGTTCTCCCATGAACACCATTCTTGTTTAATGTTTTACCTATGGTAGATTTGTCAACAGAGACGTTGGCATGTGCCAGTGATTTCTGCAAGTCTTCAGCTGACACTCTCGGGCTTTTACCTCATTGAGCATCCTGCGCTGTGCTGTAGCAGTCATCTTTACAGTAGGGCCATGCCTTGGAAAAAAAGTAATTGTGCTGAACTTTGCATCTTTATAGACAATTTGTCTGACCATGGTCTGATAAACAAAACCTTTTAGAGATTTTGTAACCTTTACAGCTATATACAAGTCAACAATTCTCAATCATGGGTCTTTTGAGAGAAAGCGAAGTATGGTACACATCAGGCAATTCTTCTTGACATGAGACAGTTCTAACCTGGTATGTGTTATGTCGTGACCAGAGCAGCTTTAAGCCACACCTCCAATCTTGACTCACTGATTGGACTTCAGGTTGGCTCACACTTGACTGATTAGCTCTTAAATAATCCGTAGCCTAGAGGGTCACATTTTCTTCGCTGTCCTGTTGTTTCTTTTCAAGTAAAAAAAAAAAAAAAATGTAAACACAATTGTTTGTGTGGCATTAGTTTAAGCAGACTGTTTATTGTTGGGATTTTGATGAAGATCAGACCACATTTTAAGACCAATTCATGCAGAAATTTAATAAATTCCAAAGGGATCATATACTTTTTTCCTACTGTAGGTCTTCAGTTAACGAAGAATCTCTTTTTTTCTCTTCAATGGTTGGTCACCACGGAAGTTATAATCTTCCATGACAAAACGATTGGTGCAATCGATGAAATCCTCAAGTGGTTCCTTGTTAGTTACTAATGTTGGCTGAGTTGATGGGGGGAAAGAAAAACAGTACAGGAAAAGAAAAGTTTCTTAGAAAAGCATAATTTTTGGGTCAATCCCAATTCTACGTCTTACCCTTAGCCCGGTGTTTGGAGGGCCAAGATGAAGGGATAAAATACTCCTAACCCAGGAAATGGGAAGACAAGTGCATACTGCCACATCATCAGCCCCGCCCCCTGCTGCCTGTATTGTGGTCAGATGCGATAATTGCTTAGTTTTCCAAGATGCCATCTTGTGTCAAATGAATCTTACCATTATATTTTTTATTATTATTTACATTTTCTGGCATTTTATGAGTATATGCAGTTTATAAAGTTGAATGGTCTTTTGAAATAGTTTATAATAAATGTTTCCTACCACATGGTAATACATTATTGTATTTCATATAAAATTGTGGGTTCCCCTCTGCAAATGAAAGACAAATCCACAACGGTAACAAATAACTTGAATGTGACAAAGGTAAGAATAAAGATTTTATGAAAATTAAACAATAAAATCAGTCAATGCCTTTGACTTGTGGTTCACCACAATTATTTAAAAAAAACTAACACATGAAACAGGCCTGAACATAAATGATGGTACCAGTAGAAAAAATTTAATTCATTTGACCATATGACATGTTCAAACAAGGTGTGTCCTCTAATTAGCATCACAGGTGTCTTCAAACTTGTAATCAGTCAGTCAGCCTATTTAAAGTGTGACAAGTAATCACTGTGCTGTTTCGTGACGGAGTGTACCTCACAAAACATGCACTGGAGGAAGCGAAGGGGAGTTGTCTCAGCTCATAGACAAGCACGCTAAAGGTAAAGGCTATAAGACCATCTCTAAATAGCTTGACGTTCCTGTGACTACAGTTGCACATATTCTGAAATTTAAGATCCGCAGTACTGTAGCCAACCTCCCTGGATGTGGCCGCAGGAGGAAAGTTGATGATAAATTGGAGACGGATAATACGAATGGTACAAAAGAGACAACAACAACCTCCAAGGAAATTAAAAGTGAACCCCAAGGTCATTGTTTGAACCAAAGTGGCATGGCAGACAATCGAGGAGGACAGTCATAGGGAAAATAAATGATAAAAAAGTTATACTGGAATTTGCCAAACTACATGGTGATAAGCCACAAAGCTTCTGGGAGAATGTCCTACGGACAGACGAGACAAAACTGGAACATTTTTGGCAAGGCACTTCAGCTCTATGCTAACAGACACAAAAATTAAGCATTCCATCAATAGAACAGTACTGTGAAACAAAGAGGCGGCTCTGTTATGTTCTGAGGCTGCTTTGCTGCAACTGGCCCAGGGTGTCTCGACTCTGTGCAGGGTACAATAAGATCTCAAGACTATCAAGGTACTCTAGAGAGAAATGTGCTGCCCAGCCACGTTCAATCATAACCACAATCACGTACAGTACCTCTACCGGAAAAAAATTGTGATGATTTAAAAGGTTGAAAAAGCCTTCCTATCTCACTTTTTGGGCATATAGCTCCAGGAAAAATTAAAAAGTTACTTAAAATTCACTATTAATTTTCAATGATCCCATTCAAACCCACGTTAAAATGGTTCTAAATGCTTGACTCTGCCATTTTAAATTTTTACCCTAAAAATAAGAAAAATAGAATTACCCTATCTACTATTCAGAAAGGTAAAAAAGAAGGGGGACTTGACGCACCCAACTTCAAACACTCTTACTTAGCTAGCCAAATACAGAACCTCATTAAATGGTTACATCCAAATGTTGAACAACAATCTTGGCTGGAACTAGAACAGATAGACTTCAATAGCACGAAACTTTCAGACCTCCCATTTATCATTTATCTCTAACGCCACAATTGTTTTCAAAATCCGATTATTGCAGCCACTTTAACAGCTTGGTGGAAAAGTCTAGAAAGCATACAATCTGAAGTCAGCACCATATCATTCCTACCTGATCTGGCACAATCCCGATTTTGAGATAAACAAAATACCCCTTTACTGCAGCACATGGGAACAAAGTGGAATTAACCGTCCACATCACTTATTCAGAAATAATGCATTTATGTCATGTGAAAGCCTATTCCAAGAATTTAAAATTAGAGGTGGTAACTTCCTTCTGTCACCGGGTCAACGTGTGTGTTTGATGAAACTCTACAGTAGGGTGTCGGCACCTCCTGCCTTGGATAGGCTCGCCTTCAGTGCCCTGTTCTGGTTACTGGGGGATGGTTGGTGGGAGTGGTGGGGGGGGAGATTAGCTGTAGACTACCCTCTTACTTCAAACACTCTGCACATTTTTATTACTCACTCTGTACATATTCCGCACATTCACATCTCATTCAGGGTCCCCTGGGGAGCTGACTCAAGGCATGATAAGGTGGACACCAGGGCCGGGTACTGGCACATCTGTGCTGGTCTCCCGTCTGGTTGCCCCCTTCTCTGCCCTGGTGGTCTTCCAGTTTTAATGGATCACACACCCGTCAGTAAGGGGGAGGGCAGTGTCGGGCTGGGGAGGACATTCAGCCAGGTGTCACGGCACTCTGGCGTGCTGTCTGGCCCGCCATGCCTTTTTAATGTACCACATACATTCACCCCTTTGGGGAGCTGGTTGGCCTGGGTGGGGGTGACAGACCGTCTCGCCTCACCCCAACCAGTCTCCCCAATCCGCTCTTGGCTTGACTCCTGGGGCCTGCCCCAGTCATTGCTCGCGATGGGAACTTAAAATGAGCTCGTTTAGACACTAGAAAAAGCATCCCACCGCACAACTCATCACCAACACTGCCTTGCTCATTTCCCACATCCTGTCCTGTCCTCCTCTTTTCTGTCCTCTCTCATCTTGTTCGATTGGTTAGTTGTTGCATGTCCGTACCGGATGTCCCCCCCCCATCCACAAATAAGAACATGATTTGACTGTTGTAACGTTACTGGTGGACAAATATCTAGACTGTCTAAATACTGTTATGCTGTGGTTCGGACACCTATTCCTGTTGTCCCTTCTGTCCCCTAAAACTCTTCTGTCTGGCTGCATTTGCAATAAGCAACAGAATAATTAAATAAATAAAAAATAAGCAGCAGAACGGTGGAAGACTGGTTAGCACATCTGCCTCATAGTTCTTAGGAGCCGCGTTCAAATTCGGCCTCGCCTGTGTGGAGTTTGCATGTTCTCCCCGTGCCTGCATGGGTTTTCTCCGGGTACTCCGGATTCCTCCCTCATCCCAAAAGCATGCCCATCCATCAATTTTCTGTACCGCTTATCCTCACTAGGGTCGCGGGCGTGCTGGAGCCTATCCCAGCTATCTTCGGGCAAGAGGCGAGGTACACCCTGAACTGGTCGCCAGCCAATCGCAGGGCACATGTAAGCAAACAACCATTCGCACTCACATTCACAATCAACTTATCAACCACTCTCAGTCTTCAATCAATTTACCACGCATGTTTTTGGGATGTGGGAGGAAACCGGAGTACCTGGAGAAAAACCACGCAGGCATGTGGAGAACATGCAAACTCCACACAGGCATGCATGGTAGGTTAATTGAAGACTGTAAATTGCCCGTAGGCGTGTATGTGAGTGCGAATAGTTGTTTGTTTATATGTGCACTGCGATTGGCTGGTGACCAGATCAGGGTGTAACCTGCCTCTTGCCCAGTGTCGGCTGGGATAGGCTCCAGCATACCCACGACCCAAGTGAGGATAAGCGGCATGGAAGAAGATGAAAACAATAAGCAGAGGGAGTATTTCAAACTCCTCTGTTGCACAGTAAAAATGTTCTAGTACAAAAGGCATACATATCCACCATTCTGCATGGCCATGCAGCGGAACAGGACAGGTTAAAAAGAAAGGAAGAAAAAAAAAGACAGAAAAATAATTTGAGTGAAAACCTCCTTCCATCAGGCATTGAACATGAAACGTGGCTGGGTCTTTCAGCATGACAATGATCCCAAACACTGGGACAACAACAAAGGAGTGGCTTCGTAAGAAGCATTTCAAGGTCCTGGATTGGCCGACCCAGTCTCCAGATCTCAACCCCATAGAAAATCTTTGGAGGGAGTTGAAAGTCTGTGTTGCCCTGCGACAGCCGCAAAACATCACTGCTCTAGAGGAGATCTGCATGGAGGAATGGGCCAAAAATACCAGCAACGGTGTGTGTGTGAACCTTGTGAAGACTTACAGCAAACGTTTGACCTCTGTCATTGCCAACAAAGGATGTATAACAAAGTATTGAGATGAACTTTTGTTTTTGACCAAATACTTACTTTCCACCATAATTTGCTAATAATTTTTTTATTTATTTTTTTATTTTATTTTTTTTAATAAATGTGATTTTCTGGATTTGTTTTTCTCATTTTGTCTCTCTTCGGTGAGGTAGACCTATGATGAAAATTACAGGCCCCTTTCATCTTTTTAAGTGGGAGAACTTGGACAGTTGGTGGCTGACTAAATACTTTTTTGGCCCACTGTACACTATTTTGGCAAATGTATTCGTTCGCTTGCCTTGACTCATATATGAATATGATGTCAGTCCACCTTTTGCAGTTATAATAGCTTCAACTCTGACAGGAAGGCTGTCCACAAAGGGGAGTAAGCTTATGTGAATTTTTTTTACCATTCTTCTATCAGGTCAAAGTCATGACTCTGTGCAGGCCAGTGAATCATCTACACAGACTCTGTCAACCAAGTCTTTATGGACCTTGCTTTATGCACTGGTGCACAGTCATGTTGGAAGAGGAAGGCGCTACGTCTCTGTGGGAACCCACAAAATTGGGAGCATGGAATTGTCCAAATCTCTTGGTATGCTGAATAATTCAGAGTTCCTTTCACTGGAACTAAGGGGTCAAGCCCAGCTCTTGAAAAACAACCCCACCCATAATGCCCCCTCCACCAAACTTTAAACTTGAGACAATGCAGTCAGACAAGTACTGTTCTCCTGGCAACCACCAAACCCAGACTAATCCATCAGATTGCCAAATGGAGAAGCCTGACACCAGAGACACCAGAGAACGCGTCTCCATCGCTCTAGAGTTCAGTGGCGAAATGCTTTACACCACTGCATCCGAAGCTTTGGATTGCACTTGGTAATGTATGGCTAGGATGCACTGTTCTTGAGGTAATCTAATCTGAAGGCCACGTGACGTTTAGAGGTCTGTAGCGATTGATTTGGCAGAAAGTTGGCGACGTATTTGCACTATGCGCCTCAGCATCCGCTGACCCCCCGCCGTCAGTTTACGTGGCCTACCACTTCATGGCTGAGTTGCTGTTCCCAAACGCTTCCACGTTCTCCTAATACAGCTGACAGTCGAATGTGAAATATTGAGGAGCGAGGTGGCATCCTATCACAGTTCCACGCTGAAATTTACTAACCTGCTGAGAGCGACCCATTCTTTCACAAATGTTTGTAAAATCAGTCATAAAGACTGCCGAGGTGCTTCATTTGAACACCTGTGGCCATTGAAGTGATTCAAACACCAGATTCTGATTATTTGGATGGAATACCTCTGGCAATATAGTGTATATTTATATGTGAAGGTTGATGCAAGCGCTCAGGCTGGCAACACTGTACACTCTGTCGGTCTTTGTCGACTGGACAGCGGCATAAAATTGTCACATGGTATCATTCAAAACATCAACGGTAAAGTGTTCAGTTTGTATTTGTCAGTTTTTTATGCCAGGAAGTGTGTCGGTATTAAAATAGCCCAGTTTGTTGTTTTCGTCACGTTGATTTCAACCTTCTCGTCTGCGAGTTGATTTAAATCTTTAACTTTTTGTGCCGCTTCTGTCTTTTCATTTCCCCCTCAATTTCTCAGCAGCATCCGTCCTTAAGGGTGTTGTAATTACAAATTTAATGATTAAATCACTCTTTATTGTTTTAAATTTGCTAATTGAGTACTTCATGTTTTTTTGTCAGTACATCTATGTTAGGTTGCAATGTTTCCTCGTTTAATCTGAAGGCTAAGGATACTAAGCATTCATTTGGAAAAATGTAATGATTTTTTGGCAGGAACTACTTGAGATGAACGGAGATGGGATTTTCTGAGCCAATCAGAATTGAGTATTCACCAAGACCATTTTATAATACTGTGTGCTCTCACTCAAACATAGCTGTGCTTCCATAAACCTGGAAAAAAAAAAACAGGGCTCGAGCTACGTTTTTTTAGATATTCATAATTTTTGGGTTTTAGAAAACAGCTGTTGTAACATAACAGTCTTTGAAACATATTTTTCCATTAAAAAAGTTTCCATTTTCCATACTGTTCATATTTGTGTCGGAACCCTGCCACTGTATATGACTATTAGTAGCAATATGATACCTCTTAATTGTACCATAATACAGTATTTCGCTAAGATAGCCTGATTACTGCCCACTCATTTGCAAACATGCAACGTTTTGTCGACATTGCATTGGTTAACATTTACGAATATCTTTTAACAAGAATTTAACCCTTCTAAAGGTTGCTCTGTGCATTTACCTTGTTGTGATTTTTTATTTTTGTCAATAGTTCATAATGTACAATTCATATTTAAAGTGCTCCAAAACATAAAACCCTCCATCTATCCACTTTCTTCCGCTTATCCGAGGTAGGATCGCGGGGACAGTAGCTTTAGCAGTCTCTCCTCTCCCCAGCCAGTTCATCCAGCTCTTCCGGGGGGATCCTGAGGCGTTCCCAGGCCAGCCGGGAGACATTGTCTCTCCAGCGTGTATTGGGTCGTCCCCGGGGTCTCCTCCCGGTGGGACATGCCTCACCAGGGACGGGTCCAGGAGGAATCCTAATCAGATGGCCGAGCCACCACATCTGGCTCCTCTCAATGCGGAGGAGCAGCGGCTCTATTCTGAGCCCCTCCCGGATGACCGAGCTACTCACTCTAAGAGAGAGCCTGGACACCCTGCGGACGAAACTCATGTTGGCCGCTTGTATCAGGGATCTTGTTCTTTCCGTCACAGCTCGTGACCATAGGTGAGGGTAGGACCGTAGATCGACCAGTAAATAGAGAGCTTCGCCTTTCGGCTTAGCTCCTTCTTCACCACAACGGACTGATACAAAATCCGGATCACTGCAGACTCTGCACCGATCCGCCTGTCGATCTCCCGTTCCATTCTTCCATCACTCGTGAACAAGACCCCAAGATACTTGAACTCCTCCACTTGGGACTGGATCTCATCCCTGACCTGGAGAGGGCATTCCACCCTTTTCGGACTGAGGACTACGGTCTCAGATTTGGAGGTGCTGATTTTCATCCCAACTGCTTCACACTCGGCTGTTTTCACTCAAAATGTCACGATACATGTCCCCATTCATTCTTTCCTTTACACGGACGGATCAGTCGTCCTGGTCCCTTTGCAGAAAAACAGCCTAAACGCAGCATTCTTTCAGCATTCAGTTTTTACCAAAACATTCTATTTTGGTTTCATCTGACCATATGACATTCTCCCAATCCTGTTCTGGATCATCCAAATGCTCTCTAGCAAACTTCAAAAGGGGCTGGACACGCACTGGCTTAGGCATGGGGATACGTCTGGCACTGCAGGGTTTGAGTCCCTGGCGGCGTAGTGTGTTACTGATGGTAGCCTTTGTTACTTTGGTTCCAGCTCTCTGCAGGTCATTCACTAGGTCCCCCCGTGTGGTTCTGGGATTTTTGCTCACAGTTATTGTAATCATTTTGACTTCACGGGGTGAGATCTTGTGTGGAGTCCCAGGTCAAGGGAGATTATCAGTGGTCTTTTATGTCTTTCATTTTCTAATAATTGCTCCCACAGTTTATTTCACAGCAAGCTGCTTAACTATTGCAGATTCAGTCTTCCCAGCCTGGTGCATGTCTACAATTTTGTTTCTGGTGTCCTTTGACAGCTCTTTGGCCTTGGCCATAGTGGAGTTTGGAGTGTGACTGAAGTTGTGGACAGGTGTCTTTTATACTGATGAGTTCAAACAGGTGCCATTAATACAGGTAAGGAGTGGAGGACAGAGGAGCCTCTTAAAGAAGTTACAGGTCTGTGAGAGCCAGAAATCTTCCTTGTTTGTAGGTGACCAAATACTTATTTTCCACCATAATTTGCTTATAAATTCTTTAAAAATCAGACTAATTTTCTGGATTTTTTTTTTTTCCCATTATGTCTCTCATAGGTGAGGTATACCTATGATGAAAATTAGAGGCCTCTCTCATCTTTTTAAGTGATAGAACTTGCACAATTGGCGGCTGAATAAATACTTTTTTGCCCCACTCAATGCGGACCAAACTCTGACACAGGTCTTTCAGAGACCAAACAGCCCATATCAGGGTACTCCCAAAGCACCCCCACAGGACTCCTCGAGGGACTCTGTCGAACACCTTCTCCAAGTCCACAAAACACATGTAGACTGGTTGGACGAACTCCCATGCACCCCCGAGGACCCTGACGTGGGTGTAGAGCTGGTCCACTGTTCCACGGCCAGGACGAAAACCACACTGCTCCTCCTGAATCTGAGATTCGACTTCCCAACGGACAATCCCTCCAGCACCCCTGAATAGACCTTACCAGGGAGGCAGAGGAGTCTGATCTCCCTGGAGTTGGAACACATCCTCCACCACCTTAAAAAGGGGGACCACCACCGCAGTCTGCCAATCTGGAGGCACTGTCCCGATTTCCACGCGATGTTGCAGAGGCGTGTCAACCAGGACAGCTCCACAACATCCAGAGCCTTTAGGAACTCCAGACGAATTTCATCCACCCCCGGGGCCTTCCCACGCAATAGCTTTTTAACCACCACGGTGACCTCAACCCCAGAGATAGGACAGCCCGGCTCAGAAACCCCAAACTCTCGTTCCTCCTGGGAAGGTGTGGTGGTGGACTTGAGGTCTTCGAAATATTCTCCCCACCGACTCACAGAAAACAGTCAGTGGCAAAAAGGAGATACTTTAGAACTGATAAGAAAATTTGGACTACAGTTGCATAAAATCTTTGAAATTACCACAAATGTCTCATAACGAGACCTATGTTAGGGGATGCATTTACTTCTGTCAACAAGACGTGTCGTGGCTGTTTGGACCCGCAATGTGACGTCCTGTTTTGTGAGCATGCGCGTGACATCACAGACCCGTTCCGTCCTCAGCAGAAGCCCTATTTGTTTTTGTAATGTGGACGACTACATAAAAAGATTGGGTTTAACAAAAAATCCGAATTGGGCATCATGCCCTGCAGTGTGAACGTAGCCTTGGGAGTATCATGAAAATTGCTATATAAATGTAATGCATTATTATTATTATTGTTATAAAATTACATTACATATCTATTAAATATGTTACAGACAGTAAACTGGACAACAAGTGAATGTCTTACCCAGTAAACACTGAGGATGTTCAACGGTCTTGACTCTGAGTGACCAATGAGTCGCATGGAGAGGGTCAAGGTCACTGTCAAATCAGAAAAACATGCATACAAGCAATTTTATCAATAATTTTTCTTGAAAGTTATTCAAAATCTAAAACAAAGAAATCAGATGTACCTAGGTTTTCCCAACTTTGTTGATGAGTCTTTTGCAGCAATTACAGCCTCAAATCTTTTTCAGTTTAATACAACAATGCTTGGCACACCTATCTTTAGTCAGCTACGCCCAATTCTCTCAAGCGCTCTTAGTTTGTATGGGGAGCGTCGGTATAAAGCCATTTTGAGATGTTCAATTGAATTCAAACCAGTCCTCTGACTGGACCACTCAAGGACATTCATTGAGTTGTCCTGAAGCTACTCTTATGATATCTTGGATTAGGGTAGTTGTCTTGTTTAAATAGGAACCATTGCCCCGGTCTGAGGTCTAGAGGACTCCAGAACAGATTTTCGTCTAGGATGTCTCTTTATTTTGCTGCATTCATCTGCCCCTCAAATCTAACTAGTCTCTCAGCTCCTGACGCTGAAAAACATCACCACAGCATGATGCTACCACCACCATGCTTCACTGTAGTGATGGTATTGGCCAGATGAGGAGCTGTGCATGGTTTCCTCCAAATATGTCTCGTAGTCACATCAAATAGGTCAATCTTTGTCTCGTCAAACCAGAGACTTTTGTCTCTCATGGTCTAAGAGTCAACTGTCTTTGGGGACACTGCAGGGAGGCTGCCATGTCCCATGTACTAAGTAGTGTTTTACATCTTGCTCTGGAACCCCAGGGAGTCTCTGTGCACATAATGTACGTAGCAAAATTATCCGTACAGGTGAATGCCAAGTGTGTTTTCTTGCCCAGCTGTGTCCTATTACATAGAGTATTCAAACAAATAGCCCTGATTGTACAGTCACAATTTCAAATTTGTGTTTTTCCTGTAGAGACTACATTTCTTCCAGTGAGAGGTGTAACCAACATGAAAACCTGAGAGCTGTCTATGGGTAAATAAAACAATAACTAGCAAATGTGAATCGAAAAGGAAGAATCAATCCGCCTTTGCACAAATACTGGCCAGAGCCAATACAACTACTGAGAATGTCCTGAAGAAGAAACAAACCACTGGTGTACCAAGTTGAAGATATTGAACAGGTAGATCAAGGAAAACAGCAGCAGTTGATGGAAAAAAACAGAGCTGAGAGAAGGGCCCAAAAGCAATTGACAGTGATGTCAGCAATACCCTCCGGAAAGCAGTATCACAATGTAATGTTTGCAAACAAACTTCATGAAAAAAGTTCAAAGGCTACACCATGGATACCAACCACTCATTAGCAAGAAAAATAGGATGGCCAGACTGGAAATTGATAACTACAAAGACATCTGTGAATGAGGGAAAAATGTTTCATGGACTGATGTGACAAAGACTAACCTTTCCCAATGTGATGGAAAGGCTAAATATTCCATTAAGACAGGATCCGTCAATGTGCCTAAACATACAAGCTCATCTGTTAAATTCAGTGGAGGTAATGTCATGGATTTGGCTTGCGCAGCTTCTGGGACGGACTCATTATTCTTCATTGATGTAACATGATGCCAGCAACTTAACTCAGAAACATTTTGTCTGCCAACTTACAAGATGCATGCAGCAAGATAATGACACAAAACACTATTCAAACAGTTATCAGACCATCCGCCGCACACTGCATCAAATTGTTGTGAATGGCTGTTGCGCTAGAACTGCAGGACAGCCTTCTTGAAAAATGATGCACAAGAAAGCCTGCAAACAGTTTGCTGAAGACAAGCAGACCAAAGACATGGTTTAATGGAAACTTGTCCTGTGGTCTGATGAGACCAAAATAAAGAGACAGTTGACAAACATAAAATAGTCAAGCATGCTGGTGGAAGTGTCACGGTTTGGGTCTGCATGAGTATTCCCATCACTAGGGAGCTACATCGAGGAGACAAAGAAAGGCAACATGTAGTGTGACATAATGAAGCACAGCATCATTCCCTCACTTCGGAAACTGGGTCACAGGACAGTATTCAAAAATTAAAGCAACCCCAAATGCACCTCAAGGATGGCCACTGCCTTGCTAAAGAACCTGAGGGTACTTGTGATGGACTGGCCAAGCATGCCTCCAGATTAAAACCCTACTGAGCATCTGTGGTGCATCCTTAAATAAAAGGTGCAGGAGCAGAAGGTCTCTAACATCCACCAGCTCTGTGATGTCACAGAGCAGTGGAAGAGGATGCCAGTGGCAACCTGTGAAGCTCTGTGGGGGTCCATGCCCAAGACGGGTAGGGCAGTACTGTAAATAATGATGACCACACAAAATATTGACACTTAGGGCCCATTTTCACTTCGGGATGTACTCACCTTTGATGCTAGCGGTTCAGACATTAATGGCTGTGTTGAGTTATTTTGAGGGGACATAAAATGTATAGCTAAACAAGCTATACACTGATTACATTGTAGCAAAGTTTCATTTCTTTAGTGCTGTCCCATGAAAAGATATCACAACGTATAAAAATTTGAGAGGTGGACTCACTTTTTTTAAAATGCTGAGTGCAAATTTCACCATTGTGGGACTAATAAAGGTTGTCTATACCTTCTACGTAAAACTAAGTCACATGGAACACATCACAATGTAAACAATGTACAAGCCATGTAAAAGTATTAAACTATTTTTTGGTTTTAAATTTACATTATATTTCATAGTCTGTCATTTTAACAACACAAAGGTTTCCAAATTAGCATCACTGCAGTTACAGTACGAAGCCAATGCGGTGTCAAAACGCACAAAAGCACAGTTGCGGTCCACTCTCTACAGCCCTCTTAACTCAGTGTTATTATCCCTAATTACATTTTTATTGTTAACATTACAAGCTGACAAACTGCTCTCTCTCCAGTCTGGGCCCATAATGTGCACTATTATCACCAATATCACAATATGGCATTTTTGTATTGTGTAAAAATATAACACCTGCATTATAGTGTATGGTACAATATGAATCAGTCCTCATGAAAAAATATTTATACAATGTCAGAAGACAGTTATGGTAAGGTTGAAGGACTTACTTACCTGTAGACATCATTGTCCAAAACTGTGCCTTCTGTCAAGTCAGGCCAAGTGGTTGAAAGATGAAGCTCACTTCAACAGCAAAAGAAATCATGTACAAAGTAGGTTAAGTTTTCATATGGGCAAAGTGAACAGTGACAATTTAGTGATTATAAAAATTTATACACACCCTTAAAAAAAAAAAACTACTCACTAAACATTTTCACACACAGGACTCAGTCTTTTTGGGTAGGGTTATCAGCATTCCAAATTCCACACGTTTGTTATGTGAACAGTGAAAAGATGATAATGTTGCTGTTGATGTTGGTGCATGTTGCTTTTGGTCAAATATTTCAACACACTTGTAGCATAGTACAGCCAAATGCCATATTGTGGCAAGTGTTACAACATTTTTGGGTCAATGTCTTGTTGCATGATGAAGCTTCTCCCGATTAGTTTGGATGCATTTTTCTTTAACTTGCCAGAAAAAATGGTTTGCCAACCTCCACAGGGCAGAGGTAAAGGTATCACAATCCAATGTTCGAAGAAGACTTCGAGAGAAGAAATATACAGGCCATACTACAAGATGCAAACCACTCATCAGCAAGAAGAATCAGAAGCCAGATTGGATTTTGCAAAGTAGTCCAGAGATGAGCCACAAAAGTTTTGAAACAGTTTTCTGGACTGATGAGACCAAGATTAAAGGTGATGGAAAGGCCAAAGTATGGAGAAAGAAAGGCTCTGCTTATGACCCAAAAGACACAAGCTCATCTGTGAAGCATGATGGCAGTAATGTGATGGCTTGGGCTTGCATGGCTGCTTCTAGAACGCACTCAGTAGTCTATTGAGGATTTTACTCACGATGGTAGCAGCAGAATGAATTTTGAAGTCTATAAAACCATTTTGTTTCGCCGTTATCAGAAAAATGCATCCAAACTAATCGGGAGAAGCTTCATCATACAATAAGACAATGACCATAAGCACACAGCTAAAATAATGAAGGAGTGGTTTCAGAACAACTCTGTGACTGTTGTTGAATGGCCCAGCCAGAGCCCTGACTTAAACCAATTGAGCATCCCTGGAGAGACCTGAAAATGGCTGTCAGCCAACGTTCATCATCCAACCTGACAGAACTGGAGAGGTTCTGCAATGAGGAATGCCAGGGGATACCCAAATCCAGGTGTGAAAAACTTGTTCCATCATTCCCAAAAAGACATGGCTGTATTAGCTCAAAAGGGCGCTTCTACTAAATACTGAGCAAAGGGTCTGAATACTTATGACTGTGTGATATTTCAGTTTTTCGTTATTAATAAATCTGTAAAAATGTCAACTATTCTGTTTTTTTTCTGGTCAATATGGGGTGCTGTGTGTATATTGAGGAAAAAAATGAACTTAAATGATTTTAGCAAATGGTTGCAATATAAAGAGTGAAAAATGTAAGGGGGTCTGAATACATTCCGTACCCACTGTATATATGGAGAAAAGGCACAGCAAATCAACAGCAAAACCATCATAGTTAGGACTGTCTTGGCCTCAGAGCCTGGACACATTGCTATCATCAATGGAAAAATGAACAACCAAGATTAACAGGACATTTTGCAGGTGAATTTAAAACCATCTGATTTAAATTTTAGTTTTTTGGAGGGGACATAGAGTGGGGCAAAAAAGTATTTAGTCAGGCACCAATTGTGCAAGTTCTCCCACTTAAAAAGATGGGAGAGGTCTGTAATTTTCATCATAGTTATTTATACCTCACCTGTGAGAGACAAAATTAAATAAATAAATAAATCCAGAAAATCACGTCTGATTTTTAAAGAATTTATAAGCAAATTATGGTGGAAAATAAGTATTTGGCCACCTACAAACAAGGAAGATTTCTGGCTCTCTCAGGCATGTAACTTCTTTAAGAGGCTCTTCAGTCCTCCACTCCTTAACTGTATTAATGGCACATGTTTAAACTCATCAGTATAAAAGACACCTGTCCACAACCTCAGTCACACTCAAAATGCCACTATGGCCAAGACCAAAGAGCTGTCAAAGGACACCAGAAACAAAATTCTAGACCAGCACCAGGCTGGGAAGAGTGAATCTGCAGTAGGTAAGCAACCTGCTGTAAAATCAACTGTGTCAATTATTAGAAAATGGAAGCCATAAAAGACCACTAATAATCTCCCTTGATCTGGGGCTCCACACAAGATCTCACCCCGTGAAGTCAAAATGATCACAATAACGGTGAGCAAAAATCCCAGAACCACACGGGGGGACCTAGTGAATGACCTGCAGAGAGCTGGGACCAAAGTAACAAAGGCTACAATCAGTAACACTACACCGCCAGGGACTCAAACCCTTCAGTGCCAGACATATCCCCCTGCTTAAGCCAGTGCGGGTCCAGGCCCTTTTGAAGTTTGCTAGAGAGCATTTGGATGACCCAGAACAGGATTGGGAGAATGTCATATGGTCAGATGAAACCAAAATAGAACTTTTTGGTAAAAACTCAACTTGTCGTGTTTGGAGGAAAAAGAATGCTGAGTTATGGCTATTTTTCTGCAAAGGGGCCAGGACGACTGATCCGTGTAAAGGAAAGAATGAATGGGGGCATGTATCGTGAAATTTTGAGTGAAAACCTCCTTCCATCAGCAAGGGCATTGATGATGAAACGTGGCTGGGTCTTTTAGCATGACAAAGATCCCACACACACCGCCCGATACGGGCTGTTCGGTCCCTATACAACCAGTGTCAGAGTTTGGTTCACATTGCCGGCAGTAAATCGGATTAATTTCCGGTGAGGGTTGGAGAACACCAAGGCTGCCATTCGTCACTAATTCTGTTCATAACTTTTATGGAAAGAATTTCTAGGCGCAGCCGAGGCGTAAAGGGGGTTCAAGTTGGTGGCCTCAATATTGCATCTCTGCTTTTTGCAGATGATGTGGTTCTGTTGCCTTCATCGTTCCGTGATCACCAACTCGCACTGGAGCAGTTCACAGCCGAGTGTGAAGCAGTTGGGATGAAAATCAGCACCTCCAAATCTGAGACCGTAGTCCTTAGTCGGAAAAGGGTGGAATGCCCTCTCCAGGTCAGGGATGAGATCCAGTCCCAAGTGGAGGAGTTCAAGTATCTTGGGGTCTTGTTCACGAGTGAGGGAAGAATGGAACGGGAGCTCGACAGGTGGATCGGCGCAGCGTGTGCAGTGATACAGACTTTGTATCAGTCCGTTGTGGTGAATAAGGAGCTAATCCGAAAGGCGAAGCTCTCAATTTACCGGTCGATCACCATTCCTACCCTCATCTATGGTCACGAGCTGTGGGTCATGACCGAAAGAACAAGATCACGGATACATGCAGCCGAAAGGAGTTTCCTCCGCAGGGTGTCCGGACTCTCCCTTAGAGATAGGGTGAGAAGCTCTGTCATCTGGGAGGGGCTCAGAGTAGAGTCGCTGCTCCTCTGCATTGAGAGGTGCCAGATAAGGTGGGATTTGGATGCTTCCTGGACGCCTCCCTGGTGAGTTGTTCCGGGGACGACCCAGTACATGCTGGAGAAACTATGTCTCCCGGCGGGCCTGGTAACGCCTTGGATCCCCCCGGAAGAGCTGGATGAAGATGCTGGGGAGAGAGAAGTCTGGGCTTCCCTGCTAAAGCTACTGCCCCCGCCACCTGACCTCAGATAAGCGGAAGAAATGGATGGATAGATAGATGGATGCATACCACTGATATAAAAGCCATCCTCAAGGACAAACTGAGGGCTTTTATGCAGGGGTATCAGTAGCAGATGAAGACTGTGCAGAGAACTGAGCAAGATTAGAGGGGAACGATAGCTACAGGAGGATGATGGAGGAACAAGTGCAGAAGAAGGTTGTTAGTGGGGTCTGGAAAAGTCTGAAAATGATCTCAGGACATAACACTAGACCTGAGCTGGCCAGAGACCAGGAGTGAGTAAATGACAAATAGGTTCTTCAGCAGATTTGATCAACCAGTCACTGCCACCCAACTAACCCTGCTGCATCTTCCCCGGTCCAGAGCCTCAGCTGGCACATCAACCCCACTCCCTGGCACTCCTCCACAACCCGACAGTGCACTCACTGCCCCACCAAACTGCCTTCTTCCAGTACATCTACAATCTCTCAACACTCAACACACCTCCACCCAGCATGGTAATCTCCAAAGCCAGCCCAGGTAGAGAGGTCAAGAAGGTAATGGGTCCAGATGGTACCAGCTCTAGGCTCGTCAAATCCTGCGCTAGCCAAATGTGCGGGATTGCGGAGCATTTCTTTAACACAAGCCAGGCTGCAGAAGGTACCACAGCTGTGGAAGTCATGAGCCGTACCAGTGCCCAAGTCACCTGATCCGTCTGAGGTCGGGAAACACTGTGAGAAACATGTTCTATGATTTCTCCAATGCCTTTAATACCACCCTGCCAGAACTATTGAGAGAGAAGCTAGACCACACTGGAGTGAACCAACAGCTGTCAGCATGGCTCCTGGATCACCTGACTAACAGGCCAAAGTTTGTGCAGACAAGACTGTCTGACACAGTGGTCTGCAGCACAGGGGCACCATAGGGAACTGCCCTAACTCTCTCCTTTTTGCCATATTAAACTATATTGCCAAAAGTATTTGCTCACCTGCCTTGACTTTAGTCACATCCCATTCCTAATCCATCCCATTCCTAATCCATCCATCCATCCATCCATCCATTCTCTACCGCTTATCCGGGTCGGGTCGTGGGGGCAGTAGCTTTAGCAGGGACGCCCAGACTTCCCTCTCCCCAGCCACTTCATCCAGCTCTTCCGGGGGGATCCCGAGGCGTTCCCAGGCCAGCCGAAGGATGTAGTCTCTCCAGCGTGTCCTGGGTCGTCCCCGGGGTCTCCTCCCGGTGGGACATGCCCGGAACACCTCACCAGGGAGGCGTCCGGGAGGCATCCGAATCATATGCCCCAGCCACCTCATCTGGCTCCTCTCAATGCGGAGGAGCAGCGGCTCTACTCTGAGATCCTCCCGGATGACCGAGCTTCTCACCCTATCTCTAAGGGAGAGCCCGGACACCCTGCGGAGGAAACTCATTTCGGCCGCTTGTATCCGGGATCTTGTTCTTTCGGTCATGACCCACAGCTCATGACCATAGGTGAGGGTAGGAACGAAGATCGACCGGTAAATTGAGAGCTTCGCCTTTCGGCTTAGCTCTTTCTTTACCACAACGGACCGATACAAAGTCCGCATCACTGCAGACACTGCACCGATCCGCCTGTCGATCTCCCGTTCCATTCTTCCCTCACTCGTGAACAAGACCCCAAGATACTTGAATACCTCCACTTGGGGCAGGATCTCATCCCCGACCTGGAGATGGCATGCCACCCTTTTCCGACTGAGGACCATGGTCTCAGATTTGGAGGTGCTGATTCTCATCCCAACCGCTTCACACTCGGCTGCGAACTGCTCCAAAGAGAGTTGGAGGTCACGGCTTGATGAGGCCAACAGAACCACATCATCTGCAAAAAGCAGAGATGCAATACTGAGGCCACCAAACCGGACCCCCTCTACGCCTCGGCTGCGCCTAGAAATTCTGTCCATAAAAGTTATGAACAGAATCGGCGACAAAGGGCAGCCTTGGCGGAGTCCAACCCTCACCGGGAACGAGTCCGACTTACTGCCGGATATGCGGAACAAACTCTGACTCCGGTCGTACAGGGACCGAACAGCCCGTATCAAGGGGCCCTATACTCCCGAAGCACTCTCCACAGGACTCCCCGAGGGACACGGTCGAACGCCTTCTCCAAGTCCACAAAACACATGTAGACTGGTTGGGCGAACTCCCATGCACCCTCGAGGACCCTGCCGAGGGTGTAGAGCTGGTCCACTGTTCCACGGCCAGGACGAAAACCACACTGCTCCTCCTGAATCTGAGATTCAACTTCCCGACGGACCCTCTTCTCCAGCACCCCTGAATAGACCTTACCAGGGAGGCTGAGCAGTGTGATCCCCCTGTAGTTGGAACACACCCTCCGGTCCCCCTTCTTACAAAGGGGGACCACCACCCCAGTCTGCCAATCCAGAGGCACTGTCCCCGATGTCCACGCGATGTTGCAGAGGCGTGTCAACCAGGACAGCCCCACAACATCCAGAGCCTTTAGGAACTCTGGGCGAATCTCATCCACGCCCGGGGCCCTGCCACCGAGGAGCTTTTTAACTACCTCGGTGACCTCAAACCCAGAGATAGGAGAGCCCGCATCAGAGAACCCACAGTCTGCTTCCCCATGGGACGGCGTGTCGGTGGAATTGAGGAGGTCTTCGAAGTATTCTCCCCACCGACTCACAACGTCCCGAGTCGAGGTCAGCAGCGCCCCATCCCCACTATACACAGTGTTGGTGGTGCACTGCTTTCCTCTCCTGAGACGTCGGATGGTGGACCAGAATTTCCTCGAAGCCGTCCGGAAGTCTTTCTCCATGGCCTCACCGAACTCCTCCCATACCCGGGTTTTTGCTTCAGTGACCACCAGAGCTGCATTCCGCTTGGCCAGCCGGTACCCATCAGCTGCCTCAGGAGTCCCACAGGCCAAAAAGGCCCGATAGGACTCCTTCTTCAGCTTGACGGCATCCCTGACCGTTGGTGTCCACCAACGGGTTCGGGGATTGCCGCCACGACAGGCACCGACCACCTTACGGCCACAGCTCTGGTCGGCCGCCTCAGCAATGGAGGCGCGGAACATGGTCCACTCGGACTCGATGTCCCCCGCCTCCCCCGGAACATGAGCAAAGTTCTGTCGGAGGTGGGAGTTGAAACTCCTTCTGACAGGGGATTCTGCCAGACGTTCCCAGCAGACCCTCACAATACGTTTGGGCCTGCCACGTCGGACCGGCATCTTCCCCCACCATCGGAGCCAACTCACCACCAGGTGGTGATCAGTTGACAGCTCCGCCCCTCTCTTCACCCGAGTGTCCAAGACATGCGGCCGCAAGTCCGATGACACGACCACAAAGTCGATCATCAAACTGCGACCTAGGGTGTCCTGGTGCCAAGTGCACGTGTGGACACCCTTATGCTTGAACATGGTGTTCGTTATGGACAATCCGTGACGAGCACAGAAGTCCAATAACAGAACACCGCTCGGGTTCTGATCGGGGGGGCCGTTCCTCCCAATCACGCCCTTCCAGGTCTCACTGTCATTGCCCACGTGAGCATTGAAGTCCCCCAACAGAACAATGGAGTCCCCAGCGGGAGCGCTCTCCAGCACCCCCTCCAAGGACTCCAAAAAGGGTGGGTACTCTGAACTGCTGTTTGGTGCATAGGCACAAACAATAGTCACCCGAAGGCGGAGGGAGGCTACCCTCTCGTCCACCGGGGTGAACCCCAACGTACAGGCGCCGAGCCGGGGGGCAATAAGTATACCCACACCTGCTCGGCGCCTCTTACCATGGGCAACTCCAGAGTGGAAGAGAGTCCAACCCCTCTCGAAAGGACTGGTACCAGAGCCCAAGGTGTGTGTGGAGGCGAGTCCGACTATATCGAGTTGGAACTTCTCGACCTCACACACCAGCTCGGGCTCCTTCCCTGCCAGAGAGGTGACATTCCACGTCCCTAGAGCCAGCTTCTGTAGCCGGGGATTGGCTCGCCAAGGTCCCCGCCTTCGGCCACCGCCCAGCTCACACTGCACCCGACCCCTATGGCCCCTCCCACAGGTGGTGAGCCCATGGGAAGGGGGACCCACGTTACCCTTTCGGGCTGTGCCCGGCCGGGCCCCATGGGTGCAGGCCCGGCCACCAGGCGCTCGCCTTCGAGCCCCACCACTAGGCCTGGCTCCAGTGGGGGGCCCCGGTGGCCCGCGTCCGGGCAAGGGAAAACGAAGTCCATTGTTTGTCGTCATCATAAGGGGTCTTTGAGCCGTGCTTTGTCTGGTCCCTCACCTAGGACCTGTTTGTCATGGGTGACCCTGCCAGGGGCATAAAGCCCCAGACAATTTAGCTCCTAGGATCACTGGGACACACAAACCCCTCCACCACGACAAGGTGACGGCTCAAGGAGGGGCCATTCCTAATCCATACGGTTCAATATGACATCAGTCCTCCGTTTTTCCACGACAACAGCTTCAACACTTCTGGGAAGGCTGTTCATAAGGTTAAGGAGTGCGTTTATGGGATTTTTTTACTATTCTTCCAGAAGGGCATTTGTGAGGTCACACACTGATGTTGGACTCTGTTACATCCTATATCAGTTTCTGTGAAGATGTGTGTGTACCAACAAAATCATTTCGCACATTCAACAAGCCGTGGTTCACTGCTAAACTTATGCAGCTTCGCCAAGCTAAGGAGGATGCACATCAGAACGGGGACAGGGCCCTGTATAATCGAGCTAGAAACCAGCTGACTAAAGAAATTAACATTGCAAAGAGGAACTATGCAGCAAAGTTGGAAAAACAGTTTAGCGCAAACAACTCTAAATCAGTCTGGCATGCATTCCAACGACTTTAATACCTTCTACTGCAGATTTGAAAAGGACAGTTTCACACCCCACACCCACCCGGCCGCACCCCCGACCACAATCACACCTCTGACTTCTGCGTTAACCATCCATGAACAGGATGTGAGACGCATCTTCAAACAACAAAAGATTAACAAAGCGGCAGGCCCAGACCATGTGTCCCCATCCTGCCTCAAAGTCTGCGCGGACCAGCTCGCTCCAGTCTTCACTCAGATCTTCAATAGATCTCTGGAACTGTGCGAAGTTCCATCCTGTTTCAAACGCTCCACCATCATTCCAGTCCCTAAGAAACCTGCAATCTTGGGTCTGAATGACTATAGGCCTGTCGCTTTGACATCTGTGGTCATGAAGTCCTTTGAACGTCTCGTGCTGGACCACCTTAAGAGTGTCACAGGTCCCCTGCTGGACCCCCTGCAGTTTGCCTACCAAGCGAACAGGTCTGCGGATGATGCAGTCAACATGGGACTGCACTTCATCCTAGAACACCTTGACAGTGCAGGGACCTAGGCGAGGATCCTGTTCGTGGACTTCAGCTCAGCGTTCAACACCATCATCCCTGAACTCATTTCATCCAAGCTTCTCCAGCTCAGCGTCTCACCTGCCAGTGGATTTACAGCTTTCTGACGGGCAGGACACAGGAGGTCAGGCTGGGGGAGGCCACCTCATCCACATGCAGCATCAGCACTGGGGCGCCCCAAGGTTGTGTCCTCTCTCCGCTGCTCTTCTCTCTCTACACGAACGACTGCACCTCAGCGAACCCGACTGTCAAACTCCTGAAGTTTGCAGATGACACCACTGTCATCGGCCTCATCAAGGACGGTGACGAGTCTGCATATCGACAGGAAGCGGAGCGGCTGGAGCTGTGGTGCGGCCGACACAACCTGGAGCTGAACACGCTCAAGACTTTAGAGATGATCGTGGACTTCAGGAGGCATCCTTCGCCACAGATTAAATTCTGTTGTCGTACTAGAGCGGCTCCAACTACAGGAGACAAATTCCTTGTGTGTTTTTTGGACATACTTGGCAAATAAAGATGATTCTGATTCTGATGAGAAGGCCTGGCTCCCAGTCTCCGCTGTGATTCATTCCAAAGATGTTCTATCGAGTTCTGAGGTTAGGACTGTGCAGCCCAGTCAAGTTCATCCACACCAGATGCTGTCATCCATGTCTTTATGGACCTTGTTTTGTGCACTGGTGTAGAGTCATGTTGGAAGAGGAGGGAGCCAGCTCCAAACCGTTTCCACAAAGTTAGGAGCATTGAATTGTCCAAAATGTTCCTTTCACTGGAACGAACGGGCCAAGCCCAGCTCCTGAAAAACAACCCCAGACCCAAACGTATTGTGAGGGTCTGCTGAGAATGTCTGGCAGAATCCCGTCAAGAGTAGAGCCGCTACTCGTCCGCATTGAAAGGATCCAGATGAAGTGGGTCGGGCATCTGATTAGGATGCCTCCTGGATGCCTCCCTGGTGAGGTGTTCTGGGAAGGTCCCACTGGGAGGAGACCCCGGGGACGACCTAGGACACGGTGGAGAGACTATGTCTCCCGGCTGGCCTGGGAATGCCTCGGGATCCCCCCAGAAGAGCTGGTTGAAGTGCCTGGTGAGAGGGAAGTCTGGGCTTTCCTATTAAAGCTACTGCCCCCGCGACCCGACCTTGGATAAGCGGAAGAAAATGGATGGATGGATTTTCAATAAATTTGCACAACTGTCTGAAAATATGTTTTTACTTTGTCGTTATGGGATATTTTATGCAGATTTTCTTTTAAAGAAAAATATACTCAAATCAGTTTTAGAATAAGTCTGTAACAGCAAAATGTAGAAAAGGTGAAGGGGTGTGAATACTTTCTGGTGCCATTGTAATTCTTCTGACATCATACACAGAATGCACTGATTATTTCACCTGATTGTTTCTTCACATGCACCAAACGGAAGATTCCCAAACTCCTCCACTCCCACCTCACCTCCAAGAAGGCTGTCAAAGTCTGTCAAAAATCCACAGAGTTAATTATAATTAATTAATTATAGCTGGTATTAAAAACAATAATAGCTTAATTCAAATAGTACCTTTAAAAATGTTTTTACAGTGTTACAGACAGAACAGCATATATAAAACAGGAAGATTATCATGCTCATATCTTATAAAACTAGCAACAACACTAAAAGATTGATAAGCCCAAACTGCAAGAACCCAACAGACCCAAATGAGATCAAGAGGGTTGATAAGGGATGATAAAAGAAAATACATTTTAAGTTAGAACAAAGACAAAAGATTATAAAATATTAACAACAACAACAAAAATTATTATTATTAAAGCAACAACAGAGGCAGGGCTGGGCTTCCAGGAGCAATGACAGATCCCACAACAGAACCACTGGTCGTGTTGGTGGATGAAGTTGTCTGGCACACTTCAAGAAGAGGGAAACGTTCCTGTCACCGCCCACCCTGGTACCATTAATGGCGGCATGCCAACAAGAGACTGCAGCCATGTATACCATAAGAGTGGACGGTAATCATCCTTGATTAAAGAGCTCCTGCAAGAACGGAAAAATGGTGGAAACCCGGGCAGTGGACAGTAATCAGCCCGTGACTGCAACACCATGCATCAAACAACTTCCATCTATTGGTGTACAACCACCGTGTGGAAAGCGCCCGAGCATTGGAAATTGTATGCCCCGCATCTCCTCAATACTCTGAGAATGAAGTACCAGACTTTGAATTGGCCACACCCAGAGATGGAGGCGACCAGGATGGGGATGCACTATCCGTCCACACAGCTGGGACAAGAGGTCCATCCTGGGGGGGAAGTGCATTGTTAAGTTGTAAGAGCGCATGTACATTTGTGGAAACCAATTCCTTGCTGGCCAGAATGGAGTAAACAGGAGGAGTCTGTGTCCCTCCAGTAGAACACCTCAAGGAAATCAAAGGAAATGTGTACAGGAGCATACAGTGGGTACAGAAAGTATTCAGACCCCCTTACATTTTTCACATTTTGTGTTATATTGCAGCCATTGGTAAAATCCTTTAAGTTCATTTTTTTCTCCTCATTAATGTACACACAGCACCCCATATTGACAGAAGAAAAAAGGAATTGTTGAAATTTTTGCAGGTTTATTAAAAAATCAAAAATAAAATCACAGAGCCATAAGTATTCAGACCCTTTCCTGTGACACTCATATTTAACTCGGGTGCTGTCCATTTCTTCTGATTATCCTTGAGATGGTTCGACACCTTCATTGGAGTCCAGCTGTGTTTGATTATACTGATTGGACTTGATGAGGAAAGCCACACACCTTTCATTATAAGACCTTACAGCTCACAGTGCATGTCAGAGCAAATGAGAATCAAAGGAACTGCCTGAAGAGCGCAGAGACAGAATTGTGGCAAGGCACAGATCTGGCCAAGGTTAAAAAAAAAAATTCTGCTGCACTTCAGGTTCCTAACAGCACAGTGGCCTCCATAATCCTGAAATGGAAGATGTCTGGGAGGACCAGAGCCCTTCCTAGAGCTGGCCATCTGGCCAAACTGAGCAACTGGGGTAGAAGAGCCGAGATGAGAGAGGTAAAGAAGAACCCAAAGATCACTGTGTCTGAGCTCCAGAGATGCAGTCGGGAGATGGGAGAAAGTTCTAGAAAGTCAACCATCACTGCAGTCCTCCACCAGTCAGGGCTTTATGGCAGACTGGCTCGACGGAAACGTCTCCTCACTGCAAGACACCTGAAAGCCTGCATGGGGTTTGCTAAAAACCACCTGAATGACTCCAACATGGTGAGAAATAAGATTCACTGGTCTGATGAGACAAAGATAGAACTTTTTGGCCTTCATTCTGAATGGTATGTGTGGAGAAAACCAGGCACTGCTCATCACCTGTCCAATACAGTACCAACAGTGAAGGATGGTGGTGGTAGCATCATGTTGTGGGGATGTTTTTCAGCTGCTGGGACAGGACGACTGGTTGCAATCGAAGGAAAGATGAATGCGGCCAAGTACAGGGATATCCTGGATGAAAAACTCCAGAGTGCTCAGGACCTCAGACTCGGCCAAAGGTTCAGTTTCCAACAAGACAATGACCTAAAGCACACAGCTAAAATAACAAAGGAGTGGCTTCAGAACAACTCCGTGACTGTTCTTGAATGGCCCAGCCAGAGCCCTAGCTTAAACCCAATTGAGCATATCTGACAGAATTGAAGAGGATCTGCAAATAGGAATGGTAGAAGATCCCCAAATCCAGGTGTGAAAAACTTGCATCCTTCCCAAAGACTCATGGCTGTATTACCTTAAAAGGGTGCTTCTACTAAATACAACCCAAATTCCAATGAAGTTGGGACACTGTGTTAAACATAAATCAAACAGAATACAATGATTTGCAAATCATGTTCAATCTATATTTAATTGAATACACTACAAAGACAAGATATTGAATGTTCAAACTGATAAACTTTATTGTTTTTAGCAAATAATCATTAACTTAGAATTTTATTGCTGCAACACATTCCAAAAAAGCTGGGACAGGGTCATGTTTACCACTGTGTTACATCACCTTTTCTTTTAACAACATTAAAAAAACGTTTGGGAACTGAGGACACGAATAGTCGAAGCTTTGTCGGTGGAATTCTTTCCCATTATTGCTTGATGTACAGCTTCTCCGTTGTCGTATTTTACGCTTCATAATGTGCCACACATTTTCAATGGAAGACAGGTCTGGACTGCAGGCAGGCCAGTCTCGTACCCGCACTTTTCCACTTTGCATCAGTCCATCTTAGATGAGCTTGGGCCCAGAGAAGTTTCTGGGTGTTGTTGATAAATGGCTTTTGCTTTGCATAGTAGAGTTTCAAGTTGCACTTACGGATGGAGCCCCAAACTGTATTTACTGACATTGGTTTTTCCAGAGCCCATGTGGTGATATCCTTTACACATTGAGGTCGGTTTTTGATGCAGTGCCGCCTGAGGGATCGAAGGTCACGGGCATTCAATTTTGGTTTGCGGTCTTGCCGCTTACATGCAGTGATTTCTCCAGATTCGCTGAACCTTTTGATGATATAATGGATCGTAGATGATGAAATCCCTAAATTCCTTGCAATTGTACGTTGAGGAACATTGTCCTTAAACTGTTCGACTATTTTCTCATGCACTTGTTCACAAAGAGGTGAACCTCGCCCCATCTTTGCTTTTGAATGACTGAGCAATTAAGGGAAGCTCCTTTTATACCCAATCATGCCACCCACCTGTTCCCAATTAGCCTGTTCACCTGTGGGATGTTCCAAACAGGTGTTTGATGAGTATTCCTCAACTTTCTCAGTCTTTTTTGTCACTTGTCACAGCTTTTTTGGAACGTGCTGCAGCCATAAAATTCTAAGTTAATGACTATTTGCGAAAAACTAAGTCGACCAGTTTGAACATTAAATAACTTGTCTTTGTAGTGTATTCAATTAAATATAGGTTGAACATGATTTGCAAATCATTGTATTCTGTTTTTATTTATGTTTAACACAACGTCCCAATTTCATTGGAATTGGGGTTGTACTAAGCAAAGGGTCTGAATACTTATGGCTGTGTGATATTTCAGTTTTTCTTTTTTAATAAATCTGCAAAAATATTAATTGCGTTTTTTTCTGGTCAAAATGGGGTGCTGTGTGTACATTGAGGAAAAAAATGAACTGAAATGATTTTAGCAAATGGCTGCAATATAACAAAGAGTGAAAAATTTAAGGGGGACTGAATACTTTCCGTACCCACTGTATGGAGCCAGTCGTGAGCAAGCGCATCATGACCCAATGAGCTGGAATTGTCTGCTAGAGAGTACCAGAGAGGGCAATGGTGTGCCTCCTGTGAAACGAAGAGGTCCACCTCTGCCCTGCAAAAGGTTCTTCAGATGGCGGAAAGCACTTTTACATTTAGCATCCATTCTGCTGTCAACAGAGATTGGGGGGAAAGGGAATCCACCACCTGACTCTGTGGACCCAGAAGGTTAGCCGCGCGCAAGCTGGCAAAATGGACTCACGCCCATGGGAAAAGTTGCTGAGTCCACTGCAAGTGTTTTAGTGACCCTGGTTCCCTCCATGTGGTTTATATGGTCATGCTCAGCCACCTGAGAGCAATTGGAGATATCCATCATTTCATCAATTTTCTACCGCTTATCCGAGGTCGGGTCGCGGGGGCAGGAGCTTTAGCAGGGATGCCCAGACCTCCCTCTCCCCAGCAACTTCATCTTTTCTGGGGGGATTCCGAGGCGTTCCCAGGCCAGCTGAAGCATGTAGTCTCTCCAGCGTGTCGTGGGTCATCCCCGGGGTATCCTCCTGGTGAGACGTGCCCGGAACACCTCACCAGGGAGGCGTCCGGGAGGCATCCGAATCAGATGGCCCAACCACCTCATCTGGGTCCTCTCAATGTGAAGGAGCAGCGGCTCCACTCTGAGATCCTCCCGGATGATCGAGATTCTCACACCACCTCTAAGGGAGAGCCCGGACACCCTCCTCCACTCTGGGCAGGATCTCATCCCCGACCTAGAGAGGGCACGCCACCCTTTTCCGACTGAGGACCATGGTCTCAGATTTGGAGGGGCTGATTCTCATCCCAGCCGCTTCACACTCGGCTGCGAACTGCTCCAGTGAGAGTTGGAGGTCACGGCTTGATGAAGCCAACAGAACCACATCATCTGTAAAAAGCAGAGATGCAATACTGAGGCCACCAAACCAGACCCCCTCTACGCCTCGGCTGCACCTAGAAATTCTGTCCATAAAAGTTATGAACAGAATCGGTGACAAAGGGCAGCCTTGGCGGAGTCCAACCCTCACTGGAAACGAGTCCGACTTACTGCCTCATTTGCGGACCAAACTCTGACTCAGGTCGTACGGGGACCGAACAGCCCGTATCAGGGGGTTCGGTACCCCATACTCCCGAAGCACCCCCCACAGGACCCCCCGAGGGACACGGTCGAACGCCTTCTCCAAGTCCACAAAACACATGTAGACTGGTTGGGCGAACTCCCATGCACCCTCAAGGACCCTGTCGAGGGTGTAGAGCTGGTACACTCTTCCACGGCCAGGAAGAAAACCACACTGCTCCTCCTGAATCTGAGATTCAAAAGGACTCCTTCTTCAGCTTGACGGCATCCCTCACCGTTGGTGTCCACCAACGGGTTCGGGGATTGCCGCCATGACAGGCACCAACCACCTGGCCACAGCTCCGGTCGCCTCAGCAATGGAGGCACGGAACATGGTTCACTCTGACTCAATGTCCCCCGCCTCCCCCGGAACATGAGCAAAGTTCTGTCGGAGGTGGGAGTTGAAACTCCTTCTGACAGGGGATTCCGCCAGACGTTCCCAGCAGACCCTCACAATATGTTTGGGCCTGCCAGGTCTCACTGTCATTGCCCATGTGAGCACTGAAGTCCCCCAGCAGAACGGTGGAGTCCCCAGTGGGAACGCTCTCCAACACCCCCTCCAAGGACTCCAAAAAGGGTGGGTACTCTGAACTGCTGTTTGGTGCATAGGCGCAAACAACAGTCAGGACCCATCTTCCCACCCGAAGGCGGAGGGAGGCTACCCTCTCGTCCACCGGGATGAACCACAACGTACAGGCGCCATGCCGGGGAGCAATAAGTATACCCACACCTGCTCTGCGCCTCTCACCGTGGGCAACTCCAGAGTGGAAGAGAGTCCAATCCCTCTCAAGAGGACTGGTAACAGAGCCCAAGCTGTGCGTGGAGGCGAGTTCGACTATATCTAGTCGGAACTTCTCGACCTCACACACCAGCTCGGGCTCCTTCCCTGCCAGAGAGGTGACATTCCACGTCCCTACAGCCAGCTTCTGTAGCCGGGGATCGGATCGCCAAGGTCCCTGGCTTCGGCCACCGCCCAGCTCGCACTGCACCCGACTCCTATGGCCCCTCCCACAGGTGGTGAGCCCATGGGAAGGGGGACCCATGTTAACCTTTCGGGCTGTGCCCGGCCGGGCCCCATGGGTGCAGGCCCGGCAACCAGGTGCTCGCCTTTGAGCCCCACCTCCAGGCCTGGCTCCAGAGGGGGGCCCCGGTGATCCGCGTCCGGCAAGGGAAACCTGAATCCATTAATTGTATTCGTCATAGGGGTTTTTGGAGCCGTGCTTTCTCTGGTTCCTCACCTCGGACCTGTTTGCCATGGGCGACCCTGCCAGGGGCATAAAGCCCCAGACAACTTAAATCCTAGAATCATTGGGACAGCAGCTCTGAGGCTGGAATGGGGCACCGGGGCACAGCCCAGGTGGCACCCTGTAAGCATCTGCGGAACATGAGCAGATCCACCACCAGCGCATACAACAACACAGAATAAAGAAAACAAAAACTTTACATTCCATAATTGTTACTGGTGGGTGACATGCTACACGGGCAGAGGAATCAAAGATCTAGCATGTTCAGCATGTTGATGAAAGATGACAAGCTATCTATGTAATTTTCTTTGTTCCGCAGATATTTTTATTCTATGATGAGATTTACCCCTCCTGGAGCCGTCACCTTATCGTGGTGGAGGATTTTGTGTGTTTGTGTTGTCTGGGTCTTGACGCCACTGTTAGGGTCACCCATGGCAAACAGGTATTGGGTGAGGGACCAGACCAAGCACGGCTAAAAGACGCCTATGATGAACAAAACAAATGGATGTACGTTTCCCATGCCTGGATGCGGGTCACTGGGCCCCTCCCCCTGGAGCCAGGCCTGGAAGTGGGGCTTGAAGGGGAGCGCCTGGAGGCCGGGCCCGGCCGTGCACAGCCCAAAAGGGTAGCGTGGGTCCCCCTTCCCCTGGGCTCACCACCTGTGGTCATAGGAGTCAGTGCAGGGTGAGCCGGGCGGTGGCCGAAGGCAGGGAACCTTGGCGATTTGATACCCGCTACAGAAGCTGGCTGTAGGGACGTTGAATATAACCTCTCTGGGGGGGAAAGAGCCCGAGCTGGTGTGTGAGGTCGAGAAGTTCCGACGAGATATACGCCTCCACACACGGCTTGGGCTCTGGACCAGTCCCCTTGAGAGGGGTTGGACTCTCTTCCACTCTGGAGTTGCCCACAGTGAGAGGCACCGAGCAGGTGTGGGTATACTTATTGGCTCCCTGCTCGGCGATTGTACATTGGGGTTCACCCCGGTGGACAAGAGGTTAGCCTCCCTCCGCCTTCAGGTGGGGAAACTGGTACTGACTGTTGTTTGTGCCTATGAACCAAACAGCAGTTCAGAGTACCCACCCTTTTTGGAGTCCTTGGAGGGGGTGCTGGAGAGCGCTCCCACTGGGGACTCCATCGTTCTGCTGGGGGACTTCAATGCTCACGTGGGCAATAACATGGAGAACTAGAAGGGTGTGATTGGGAGGAGCGGCCCTTCCCAGTCAAAAACCGAGCGGTGTTCTCTTTTTGGACTTCTGTGCTTATCACGGATTGTCCATAACAAACACCATGTTCAAGCATAAGGGTGTCCACACGTTCACTTGGCACCAGGACACCCAGTGGTGAGTTGGCTCCGAAGGTGGGGGAAGATGCCGGTCTGACCTGGCAGGCCCAAACGTATTGTGGATGTCTGCTGGGAACAGAATCCCCTGTCAGAAGGAGTTTCAACTCCCACCTCCGACAGAACTTTGCTCATGTTCCAGAGGAGGCGGGGGTCCGAGTGGACCATGGTTCCGCGCCTCCATTGCTGAGGCGGCCCACCAGAGCAGTGGCCCTTAGGTGGTCGGTGCTTGTGGTGGCAGCAATCCCCGAACCCGTTAATGGACACCAACGGTGAGAGATGCCGTCAAGCTGAAGGAGGAATCCTATCAGGGCTTTTTGCCCTGTGGGACTCCAGAGGCAGCTGATGGGTACCGGCTGGTAGAATGCAGCTTTGGTGGTCGCTGAGGCAAAAACTCGAGCGTGGGGGGGAGCTCAGTGAGGCCATGTAGAAAGACTTCCTGACGGCGTCGAGGAAATTCTGGTCCACCAGACGGCATCTCAGGAGGCAGAAGCATTGCACCATCAACACTGTGTATAGTGGGGATTGGGCGCTGCTGACCTCGACTCGGGACGTTGAGAGTCAGTGGGAAGAATATTTCTAAGACCTCAATTCCACCGACACGCCTTCCCATGAGAAAGCAGAGTCTCGGGTCTCTGAGACTGGCTCTCCTAAATCTGGGGTTGAGGTCACAGAGATGGTTAAAAAGCTCCTCGGGGGCAAGGCTCCGGGTATCTGATGAGATTCGCCTGGAGTTCCTAAAGGCTCTGGATGTTGTGGGGCTGTCCTGGTTGACTCGCCTCTGCAACATCGCATGGACATCGGGGAACGTGCTTCTGGATTAGCACACTGGGGTGGTGGTCCCTCTTTTTAAGAAGGGGGGCCGGAGGGTGTGTTCCAACTACAGGGGGAATCACACTGCTCAGCCTCCCCAGTAAGGTCTATTCAGGGGTTCTGGAGAGGAGGGTCCATCGGGAAGTCGAATCTCAGATTCAGTTGGAGCGGTGTAGTTTTCATCCTGGCCTTGGAACAGTGTACCAGCTCTACATCCTCGGCAGGGTCCTTGAGGGTGCATGGGAGTTCCCCCAACCAGTCTACATGTGTTTTGTGGGCTTGGAGAAGCCGTTTGACAGTGCCCCTCGTGGAGCACTGTTGGGGGTGCTTCAGGAGTATGGGGTACCGAACCCCATTGATACGGGCTGTTCAGTCCCTGTATGACCAATGTCAGAGTTTGGTCCGCATTGCTGGTAGTAAGTCGCAGACATGTAAACACCAAAGGCATGAAAAAGGTGACAGACCAAAATAAATAAATAAAATGTAAAAAATATGTAGTAATAATATTGCAGGGGTGGATGATTAGTATTGATTATTTTTCCAGTTTCATAAAATTGCTTTCTTAGCGATAGCTGAAGTAACAAGTACTGATATATTTCGGAGGTCAATTATGTTTAAATCACCAAGTGTGCATAATCTTGGGGATAGTGGAATCCCGCAGTTCAGTTTCTGCATAACCGAAGTCCAAAAGCATTGAATTGGTCTTCATTTCCGTATAGCAAGAAAATAGTCAGTGCATTGTGTGCATATATCAGGTGAAGAAAAGCCTATTTCATGCGCAGTGTTCTGAGTAAAGTGTGTTCTATTGAGTACCATATATTGTCTAAGCTGTAAATTTGTCATCCTAAACATGCTGTTGCATATCTGTATCCAGTAATTTTAGTCACCAGACACTGACAGTTCTTCCCATTTAGTGATTGGTAAGTGCATTGAATTTGAATATGAGAATAATTTATAAATATTTGAGTGGTTTCACACCCCCCCACCCCCCCCCCCCCCACATTTTGTGGGAGAACAAACAAACTCTGGTGTTTCAAGTGTTGGGATTCTTTTTTCAATGTTGTTTTTAATGTATTGTATTGAAGCCTGCGTGGGTTTTCTCCGGGTGCTTCAGTTTCCTCCCACATCCCAAAAACATGCGTGGTAGGTTGACTGAAGACTCTAAATTGCCCGTAGGTGTGAATGTGAGTGCGAACGGTTGTTTGTTTATGTGTGCCCTGCAATTGGCTGGCGACCAGTTCAGGGTGTACACAAACTCTCGCCCGAAGATAGCTGGGATAGGCTCCAGCACGCCCGCGACCCTAGTGAGTAGAAGCGGCTCAGAAAATGGATGAATGGATAATTACATCCCCCCCAACCTCAACATTGCAATTGCAATTTCACAGGCGATTATTTTTTCAAGGTCCTTGTTTTTTTTTTCATTTTTTTTTTAATACAATAGCAAACAAAAAAACAAAGCAACGTCAGCTTTATTATCCATAAATTGTTTGGTCTTACAGGTTAGGCTTACGCTAAAATATAGTGATCCATGAATTAATATGAAATACAGTTGATTTATTGACTTCAATTACAGTTGACTTGTAAATACATACAGTATGTACAGGCCCTTTCAAAAAAAAAATGAATATGGAAAAGTTTATTTAATTCCATAATTCCATTCAAAAAATTAAACTTTCATAGATTATAGATTCAGGGCCCACAATTTAAACAATTTAAAGTATTTATTTGTTTATTTTTACGTAATTTGGGGTTCCACGTAAAAATAAAAAATAAAAAAATTAAAAAATCAGAAATTAAAAACATTTTAATACTGTTAAGAAATCAGCCCAAATTGTGCAGGCCATACATGTTTTATGTGTCACACATTAATCATCTACTTAACTCAAAGCACCTGCACAGGTTTCCCCAGGTGTCATTAAATTGCTTCAGTTTGGTTCAATTCTCACAGTTGGGTTCAATATGGGGAAGACTGCAGACTTGACAACTGCCCAGAAGACCATCATTTTACACCCTCCATAGGATGGGTAAGCCACAAAAGTTCATAGCTAAGGATGCTGGCGGTTCACAGAGTTCTGTGTCCAAGCATATCATTGGAAAATCTCGTGGAAGGACAACATTTGGCAGGAGAAGATGCACCAGCAAAAGAGATGACTGTGGGCTTCAGTGGATTATCAAACAGAGAAGATTTAAGAATCTAGCAGAGATTAAGAAAGAGTGGAATGAGGCGGGAGTCACTGTTTCAAAAACCACCAAATTCAGACGCATCCGGGAGATGGGTTACAAGTGTCGGGTTGCAAGTGTCGCCATTTCTGAGTCTGAGCTAATGTAGGAAGCCTCTCAACTGGGCCAAGGAGAAGGACTGGACTGTTGGCCAGTGGTCCAAGGTCCTCTTTTCCGATGAAAGTAAAGTGTGCCTTTCATTCGGGAATCAAGGTCCAAGGGTTTGGAGGAACACGGTGAAGAACAGAACCGAAGCTGCTTGAGGTCCAGTGTGAAATATCCACAGTCAGTCATGATTTGGGGTGCAATTTCCAGTGCAGCTGTTGGTAAACTCTGCTTTCTTAAATCCAAAGTCAACGCAACAGTCTACCAGAATGTTTTAGAGGACTTCATGATTCCTTCTGCTGAGGATCTGTACGGAGATGCAGATTTCATCTTCCAGCAGGACCTGATCCTTGCCCACAGTGCTTGACTGGCCAGCCAACTCGGTGGATCTAAATTCCATTGAGAATCTTTTATTATCAAGAGGAAAATGAGGGGCACCAGACCCAAAAACAAAGAAGAACTGACAGCAAGCATCAAGGAAATCAGGGCTTACATAACTCCCAGGCAATGCCAGAGGCTGATTGCTTCAATGCCACGGCACATCGAGGCAGTAATTAAAGCAATTTTTCCATGATATTCTACCCCTCCTCTGCAGCTTGGCCTGGAGGTGGGGCTCGAAGGAGAGCGCCTGGTGGCTGGGCCTGCACCCATGGGGAACGGCCGGGCACAGCCCGAAAGGGTAACGTGGGTCCCCTTTCCCATGGGCTCACCACCTGTGGGAGGGCCAATAGGGGTCAGGTGCAGTGCGAGCTGGGCGGTGGCCGAAGGCGGGGACCTTGGCGATCCGATCCCCGGCAACAGAAGCTGGCTCGAGGGACGTGGAATGTCACCTCTCTGACAGGGAAAGAGCCCGAGCTGGTGTGTGAGATTGAGAAGTTCCGACAAGACATAGTCGGACTCGCCTCCATTCACAGCTTGGGCTCTGGCACCAGTCCTCTTGAGAGGGGTTGGACTCTCTTCCACTCTGGAGTTGCCCACGGTGAGAGGCACCGAGCAGGTGTGGGTATACTTATTGCTCCCCGGCTCGGCGCCTGTACGTTGGGTGGATGAGAGGGTAGCCTCCCTCCGCCTTCGGGTGGGGGGGACGGGTCCTGACTGTTGTTTGTGCCTATGCACCAAACAGCAGTTCAGAGTACCCATCCTTTTTAGAGTCCTTGGAGAGGGTGCTGGAGAGCGCTCCGGCTGGGGACTCCATCGTTCAGCTGGGGGACTTCAATGCTCACGTGGGCAATGACAGTGAGACCTGGAAGGGTGTGATTGGGAGGAACGCCTCCCCCCCCCCCCCCGATCAGAACCCGAGCGGTGTTCTGTTATTGGACTTCTGTGCTCATCACGGATTGTCCATAACGAACACCATGTTCAAGCATAAGGGTGTACGCACGTGCACTTGGCACCAGGACACCCTAGGTCGCAGTTCGATGATCGAATATGTGGTAGTGTCATCGGACTTGCAGCCGCATGTCTTGGACACTCGGGTAAAGAGAGGGGCGGAGCTGTCAACTGATCACCACCTGGTGGAGAGTTGGCTCCGATGGTGGGGGAAGATGCCGGTCCGACGTGGCAGGCCTAAACGTATTGTGAGGGTCTGCTGGGAACGTCCGGCGGAATCCCCTGTCAGAAGGAGTTTCAACTCCCACCTCCGACAAAACTTTGCTCATGTTCCGGGGGAGGTGGGGGACATCGAGTCCGAGTGGACCATGTTCCGTGCCTCCGTTGCTGAGGCGGCCGACCGGAGCTGTGGCCGCAAGGTGGTTGGTGCCTGTCGTGGCGGCAATCCCTGAACCCGTTGGTGGAGGCATGCCGTCAAGCTGAAGAAGGAGTCCTATCGGGCCATTTTGGCCTTTAGGACTCCTGAGGCAGCTGATGGGTACCGGCTGGCCAAGCGGAATGCATCTTTGGTGGTCGCTGAAGCAAAAACTCGGGCATGGAAGGAGTTCGGCCATGGAGAAAGACTTCCGGACGGCTTCGAGGAAATTCTGGTCCATCATCCGGCGTCTCAGGAGGGGGAAGCAGTGCACCATCAACACTGTATAGTGTGGATGGGGCGCTGCTGACCTCGACTCGGGACGTTGTGAGCCGGTGGGGAGAATACTTCAAAGACCTCCTCAATTCCACCGACACGGCTTCCCATGAGGGAGCAGAGTCTGGGTTCTCTGAGGCGGGCTTTCCTATCTCTGGGGTCGAGGTCACCGAGATGGTTAAAAAGCTCCTCGGTGGCAAGGCCCCGGGGGTGGATGAGACTTGCCCGGAGTTTGTCAAGGCTCTGGATGTTGTAGGGCTGTCCTGGTTGACACGCCTCTGCAACATCGGGGACAGTGCCTCTGGATTGGCAGACTGGGGTGGTGGTCCCCCCTTTTAAGAAGCGGGACCGGAGGGTGTGTTCCAACTACAGGGGGATCACACTCCTCAGCCTCCCTGGTAGGGTCTATTCAGGGGTGCTGGAAAGGAGGGTCCGTCGGGAAGTCGAATCTCAGATTCAGGAGGAGCAGTATTATTTTCGTCCTGGCCGTGGAACAGTGGACCAGCTCTACACCCTTGGCAAGGTCCTAGAGGGTGCATAGGACAACCAGTCTACATGTGTTTTGTGGACTTGGAGAAGGAGTTTGACCGTGTCCCTCGGGGGGTCTTGTGGGGGGTGCTTTGGGAGTATGGGGTACCAAACCCCCTGATACGGGCTGTTCGGTCCCTGTACGACCGGAGTCAGAGTTTGGTCCGCATATCCGGCAGTAAGTCGGACTAGTTTCCGGTGAGGGTTGGACTCCGCCAAGGTTGCCCTTTGTCACCGATTCTGTTCATAACTTTTATGGACAGAATTTCTAGGCGCAGCCGAGGCGTAGAGGGGGTCCGGTTTTTGCAGATGATGTGGTTCTGTTGGCTTCATCAAGCCGTGACCTCAAACTTTCACTGGAGCAGTTTGCAGCCGTGTGAAGCGGCTGGGATGAGAATCAGCACCTCCAAATCTAAGACCATGGTCCTCAGTCGGAAAAGGGTGGCGTGCCCTTTCCAGGTCGGGGATGAGATCCTGCCCCAAGTGGAGGAGTTCAAGTATCTTGGGGTCTTGTTCACGAGTGAGGGAAGAATGGAACGGGAGATCGACAGCCGGATCGGTGCAGCGTCTGCAGTGATGCGGACTTTGTATCGATGCGTTGTGGTAAAAAAGGAGCTAAGCCGAAAGGCGAAGCTCTCGATTTACCGGTCGATCTACGTTCCCACCCTCACCTATGGTCACGAGCTGTGGGTCGTGACCGAAAGAACAAGATCCCGGATACAAGCGGCCGAAATGAGTTTCCTCCGCAGGGTGTCTGGGCTCTCCCTTAGAGATAGGGTGAGAAGCTTGGTCATCCGGGAGGATCTCAGAGTAGAGCCGCTGCTCCTCCGCATTGAGAGGAGCCAGATGAGGTAACTGGGGCATCTGATTCGGATGCCTCCCGGACGCCTCCCTGGAGAGGTGTTCCGGGCACGTCCCACCGGGAGGAGAGCCCGGGGACGACTCAGGACACGCTGGCGAGACTACATCCTTCGGCTGGCCTGGGAACGCCTCGAGATCCCCCCAGAAGAGATGGATGAAGTGGCTGGGGAGAGGGACGTCTGGGCGTCCCTGCTAAAGCTACTGACCCCGCGACCCGACCTCGGATAAGTGGTAGAAAACGGATGGATGGATGGATGGATGGATGATATTCTAATTTTTTGGAAAGGGTCTGCATATGTATGTGTTAATTCATCGAAATGTGTTTAAAGTGTGTGGGAGGGGTAAAACTATGTTTTAAAAAATAGTATTTTCTTATATGGTCTCTGATCACAGATTTGGGGGTCTGGAATGTATACCCTGCAATAAATAGGAGTTCATTGTAGTTACAAAGGAATGGGTCATTTTCAAGTACTAAAAACAGACTTTTTTTCTTTACCCAAGAGAAAACTGTGGCTGCATCCGAAATAGAGCACATTGAATAACATCCTCCATACCACATATGCCTACCTGGAGGTTGCAGTGGCCAAGAATACTGCTGCCAATCCTGAAGAATGTAGGTAAAACGGATCGCAATGTTGATTGGAGGTAAGGGGTATATGGTACATCCCTAAAGAGAGGGAGAGAAGTGAACTGTGACTTCACTGATAATATGTGCATTACCTTATTTATTCTTTGCGTGAATATTTAGTAAGATTCAAGTTCAGTTTTTAAATTAAAGAGTAACAAGGGGCTGATGCGCCCACATATCCTGGGCATGTTCGAAGATACAGTACCCTCCAAATGTATTGGAACAGCAAGGTGAATTCCTTTGTTCTTGTTGTATACTGAAGACATTTGGGTTTCAGATCAAAAGATGAATATGAGACTAAAGTTCAGAATTCCAGATTTTATTTCATGGTATTTACATCTAGATCTGTTAAACAACTCAGGACAGAGCAACCTTTGTTTGAAGATACCCACTTTTCAAGTGAGCAAAAGGATTGAAACAGACACTATTAAATTAACTTAAAGTGAATAACATTTAATATTTGGTGGCATAACCCTGACTTGCAATAACTGCGACTGTTGAATTCTTCATTTGAAATGCTATTCCAGGCCTTTACTGCATCCTCTTTCAATTCTTGTTTGCTTCTGGGGGTTTCTCCCTTCAGTCTCTTCTTCAGTGATTGACTTGGGCAGTCTAAGACCTTCCACATTTTCCTCCTGATGAAATCCTTTGTTGTGTTGGCAGTGTGTTTTGGGTCATTGTTTTGTTGCACTATGAAGAGTTTCCCGATTAGTTTGGATCCATTTTACAATTACAACATTTCTCCAAAGATCTGTGGGCCAAAATTCCTCCACAACGCTTTATGCGACTCATTGCTAGTTATCGCAAACGCTTGATTGCAGTTGTTGCTGCTAAGGGTAGCCAAACCAGGAATGAGATTGAGGGGGCAAACACTTTTACATATAGGGCCATGGAAGTGTGGAATTTATTTTCTCCCTTAATAAAAACCTTTGTTTAAAAATTACATTTTGTGTTTACTTGTACTGTCTTTGAAAAATAATTTTGTTTGTTTGATGATGCGTAACATTTAAGTGTGATAAACGTAAAAAAAATACATCAGAAAGGGGGCAAACACTTTCACAACACTGTGATTATATACATATACAGTGCCATGAAAAGGTATTGGCCTCCTTATCAAATTCTTATATTTTTGCAGTTTCCCCACTTTAAGATCATCAAACATATGTAACCATCAGAGAAATATAACCCAAGTGAACTTAAAATGCTGTTTTAAAATGGTGATTTCATTTATTAAGGTAAACAACAAAAACTATTTAAAGTTACCTGGCCCTGTGTGAAAAGTAATTATTCCCCTTGTTACATATTCAATTAATTCTGGCTATACACAATTTTAGGTTAATTAGAACAGATCACACTCAACCCTGATTACCTCCAGACCTCAATCAAGAAATCACTTCAACTGACTCTATCCCAACAAAATAATGTCAGACAAATGATCTAAAAAAGCTGCAAAAAAAATGACACGATCCCAAAAAATTCCAATCGAGAAATTCAGTAATTGACATCTACCAGTCTGGAAAGGGTTAAAAAAGCCATTTCTAAAGCTTTAGGATTCCAGCAAACCATAAAGAGAGCCATTATACTCAAACGGAGAAAACATGGAGCAGTGGTGAACCTTCCCAGGAGTAGCCGGCCTATAAAAATTACCCGAGAGAACAGCAAGACTCATCCAGGAGGCCATAAAGGAACTCTGACAACTTCTAAAGAACTGCAGGCCTCATTTGCCTAAGTTAAGGTCAGTGTTCATGACACAAGGAAGAGATGAGGCAAAAATGGCATCCATGGCAGAGTTTCAGGGCGAAAATCACTGCTGACCAAAAAGAACAAAGGTGTGTCTTAAATTTGCACAAAAAAAAACAAAAAAAACTGAAGACTTCTGGGAGAATATTACATGGACTGACGAGATGAAAGTTGAGCTTTTTGTCTTGTTACATCTGGCATAAATGTACCACAGCATTTCAGAATAAGAACATCACAATTGAACAAAGCATTCCGCTTGGCCAGCCAGTACCCTTCAGCTACCTCAGGAGTCACACAGGCAAAAACAGCCCAATAAGACTCTTTCTTCAGCTTGACGGCATCCCTCACCACTAGTGTCCACCAACGGGTACGGGGGTTGCCGCCACGACAAGCACCGACCACCTTACGGCCACAGCTCCTGTCGGCCCCCTCTGCAATGGAGGCACGGAACATGGTCCACTTTGACTAAATGTCCCCCGCTTTCCCCGGAACGTGGGTGAAGTTCTGCCGGACGTGGGAGTTGAAACTCCTTCTGACAGGGGATTCTGCCAGACGTTCCCAGCAGACCCTCACAATACGTTTGGGTCTGCCAGGTCGGACGGCTTGACGGCATCCCTCACCGCTGGTGTCCACCAACGGGTACGGGGGTTGCCGCCACGACAAGCACCGACCACCTTACGGCCACAGCTCCTGTCGGCCCCCTCAGCAATGGATGCACGGAACATGGTCCACTCTGACTAAATGTCCCCCGCTTCCCCCGGAACGTGGGTGAAGTTCTGCCGGACGTGGGAGTTGAAACTCCTTCTGACAGGGGATTCTGCCAGACGTTCCCAGCAGACCCAAACATATTGTGAGGGTCTGCTGGGAACCTCACAATATGTTTGGGTCTGCCAGGTCGGACCGGCATCTTCCCCCACCATCGGAGCCAACACACCATCAGGTGGTGATCTATTGACAGCTCCGCCCCTCTCTTTACCCGAGTGTCCAAGACATGCGGCCGCAAGTTTGGTGCATACGCACAAACAACACCACCACCAGTGTGTCCACCATGGTAAACCCCAATGTACAGGCGCAGCGCAGTAGGAGGCGGGGGTGCAATAGGTGTACCCATACCTGGTCGGCGCCGCTCACTGTGGGCAAATCCAGAGTGGAAGAGAGTCCAACCCCTCTCAAGAGGACTGGTACCAGAGGCCAAGCTGTGTGTGGAGGCAAGCCTGACTGTATCTTGTCGGAACGTCTCGAGCTCACACACCAGCTCAGGTTCCTTCCCTGCTAGAGAGGTGACAGTCCATGTGCCTAGAGCCAGCTCTGGACCCGGTATTGGATTGCCAAGATCCCTGCCTTCGACCACCGCCCAGCTCACTGCATCTGACCCCTATGGCCCAGAGGTGGTGAGCCCATGGGAAGGGGGATCCACGTTACCCTTTCGGGCTGTGCCCCTGCCGGGCCCCGTGGGTGCAGGCACTTAGAGCAGTTCGAATGACTAATATTGCAAAAGTCCGGTGCAATGACCATTGAGCAAAGGGCGCCAAGACTTCAAGGAGTATATATGGTGTAAAGTGACGAGTAGTGCGATAATCTGGGACAATGTTGATTGTGCAAATGTTGCAGATACTCCTTAATCAGTGTGCAAATGGAGCAGATGCTACTCTGGCATGAGTGGCCAGTATTGGTCAACAACAGATATGCAAATAGTGCAGCGTGGCGTGACAACTACAGTGAGTGCACGAGTAAGATATAATTGGCCCCACAGAAATGTGATAACGAATTAAAGTCAAAAATTGCCAGCATGTTGAAATGGAATTGTAGGTCAGGTGTTTAAGAAGTTGATTGCAAGAGGGAAGAAGCCGTTGGAATGTCTGCTAGTTCTAGTTTGCATTGATCGGTAGCGCCTAACTGAGGGAAGGAGCTGGAAGAGCTGGTGACCAGGATGCGTTGTGTCCGAGAGGATTTTGCACACTCTTGTCTTCGTTCCGGCAGCGTGCAAGTCCTCAAGGGTGGGTCGGGGGGTACCGACAATCCTTTCAGCAGTTTTGATTGTCCGTTGCAGTCGGAGTTTGTCCTTTTTTGTAGCAGCACCAAACCAGACTGTGATGGAAGAACACAGGACTGATTCGAGCTCAGCAGCTCCTGTGGCAGGCTGTGCTTTCTCAGAAGCCGCAGGGAGTACATCCTCTGCTGGGCCTTTTTGAGGAGTTGATGTTGGTCGCCCACTTCAGGTCCTGAGAGACTGTAATTCCCAGGAACTTGAAGGTCTTGACGGATGACACAAGGCAGCTGGACAACGTGAGGGGGCAGCTGTGGCGAAGGATGCCTCCTGAAGTCCACGATCATCTCTACAGTCTTGAGCGTGTTCAGCTCTGTAATCTGCAAACTTTAGGAGTTTGACAGTCGGGTGCGCTGAGTTGCAGTTGTTTGTGTAGACAGAGAAGAGCAGCGGAGAGAGGACACAACCTTGGGACGCCCCAGTGCTGATGCTGCGTGTGGATGAGGTGGCCTCCCCCAGCCTGACCTGCTCTGTCCTGCCTGTCAGAAAGCTGTAAATCCACTGGCAGGTGGCAGGTGAGACGCTGAGCTGGAGAAGCTTGGATGAAAGGAGTTCTTGGATGATGGTGTTTAACACTGAGCTGAAGTCCACAAACAGGATCCTCGCGTAGGTCCCTGCACTGTCGAGGTGTTCTAGGATGAAGTGCAGTCCCATGTTGACTGCATCATCCGCAGACCTGTTCGCTCGCTAGGCAAACTGCAGGGGGTGCAGCAGGGGACCTGTGACGCTCTTGAGGTGGTCCAGCACGATACGTTCAAAGGACTTCATAACCACAGATGTCAAGGCGACAGGCCTGTAGTCATTTAGACCCGAGATTGCAGGTTTCTTGGCGACTGGAATAATGGTGGAGCGTTTGAAACAGGATGGTACTTTGCATAGTTCCAGAGATCTATTGAAGATCTGAGTGAAGACTGGCACGAGCTTGTCCGCGCAGACTTTGAGGCAGGATGGGGACACATAGTCTGGGCCTGCCGCTTTGTTAATCTTTTGTTGTTTGAAGATGCGTCTCACATCCTGTTCATGGATGGTTAACGCAGAAGTCAGAGGTGAGACTGTGATCCGTGGTGTGAAAGTGTCCTTTTCAAATCTCCAGTAGAATGTGTTCAAGTCGTTGGCTAGTGTGCTATTGTTCTCAGCTTGGGGGGATCGTCGCTTGTAATTAGTCAGCAATTGGAATACATGCCAGACTGATTTAGAGTCATTAGCACTAAACTGTTTTTCCAACTTTGCTGCATAGTTCCTCTTTGCAATGTTAATTTCTTTAGTCAGCTGGTTTCGACCTCGATTATACAGGGCCCTGTCCCCGCTCTGATATGAGTCCTCCTGAGCTTGGCGAAGCTGCTTAAGTTTAGCAGTGAACCACGGCTTGTTGTTGTTGAAAGTGCGAAATGACATTGTTGGTACACAAACCTCTTCACAGAAACTGATATAGGATGTGACTGTGTCCGTATATTCATCCAGGCTGCCAGCGGAATTTTCAAAGACACTCCAGTCTGTGCAGTCTAAACAGTTTTGTAGTTCCATCTTCGCTTCATTGGTCCACTTTTTCACTGTTTTCACTGTAGGCTTCGCGCATTTAAGTTCTTGCCTGTACGTCGGTATTAAGTGAATTAAGCAGTGATCAGACGAGCCCAGTGCTGCACAAAGTTTGGCACGGTATGCGTCTTTTAGCGTAGTATAGCAGTGGTCCAAAATGTTATTTTCCCTGGGAGGACAGTCGATGTGCTGCTTGTATTTAGGGAGTTCGTGGTTGAGTTTAGCTTTGTTAAAGTCCCCGTGAATAATGAGGGCGTTCGTGTTACCTTGAGGTGGGATGTATGCGCCAGTCAGAATGAATGATGCGAACTCACGAGGCGAGTAGAATGGCTTTCAGTTCAAAAACTGCGACTCCAAATGCGGGCTGCAGTGTGTGCTGAGCTCGGTGACATCCGTACACCATTTTCCGTTGAGATAGAAGCGAAAGTTGGTGAAAGACAGTCTGGAGTAGCCTCCTTGATGGTTAGCAAGTCTCCCCTTGTGTAAGTGAGTCGTGTAATGTCTCCAAAGACGAACGAAAAACAGAAAAACAGAAACAATACTAGAGAGCGTGTAACCGAGGCAACCACACTGGTAGGCGCCATCTTGAATGAAAATCAATGAAAATCAGTATGAAACTGGCACTTACGGTCTTTGATTTGAAGATGTCAAGAAGACCAGACAGGTGGTTGTACTGACTTGGTACCTTACGAAGGTGTACCATCTCAAATTCAGTGTGGACACCATGTCCTTGGCATTCACCAGAATATAGTCGCCTCCATTTTTGCTGGATCTGCACAAACATGGGGACTTGGCTGATTGTAGAGGACAAAAAGACAAAGATTGATTAAGATTTGCCATCCATCCATCCATCCATTCTCTACCGCTTATCCGGGTCGGGTCGCGGGGGCAGTAGCTTCAGCAGGGACGCCCAGACTACCCTCTCCCCAGCCACTTCATCCAGCTCTTCCGGGGGGATCCCGAGGCGTTCCCAGGCCAGCCGAAGGATGTAGTCTCTCCAGCGCGTCCTGGGTCGTCCCCGGGGTCTCCTCCCGGTAGGACATGCCCGGAACACCTCACCAGGGAGGCGTCCGGGAGGCATCCGAATCAGATGCCCCAGCCACCTCATCTGGCTCCTCTCAATGCGGAGGAGTAGCGGCTCTACTCTGAGATCCTCCCGGATGACCGAGCTTCTCACCCTATCTCTAAGGGAGAGCCCGGACACCCTGCGGAGGAAACTCATTTCGGCCGCTTGTATCCGGGATCTTGTTCTTTCGGTCACGACCCACAGCTCATGACCATAGGTGAGGGTAGGAACGAAGATCGACCGGTAAATTGAGACCTTCGCCTTTCGGCTTAGCTCTTTCTTTACCACAACGGACCGATACAAAGTCCGCATCACTGCAGACGCTGCACAGATCCGCCTGTCGATCTCCCGTTCCATTCTTCCCTCACTCGCATCACTTCCCTCACTCGCATCACTTCCCCAAGATACTTGAATTCCTCCACTTGGGGCAGGATCTCATCCCCGACCTGGAGATGGCATGCCACCCTTTCCGACTGAGGACCATGGTCTCAGATTTGGAGGTGATGATTCTCATCCCAGCCGCTTCACACTCGGCTGTGAACTGCTCCAATGAGAGTTGGAGGTCACGGCTTGATGAAGCCAACAGAACCACATCATCTGCAAAAAGCAGAGATGCAATACTGAGGCCACCAAACCGGACCCCCTCTACGCCTCGGCTGCGCCTAGAAATTCTGTCCATAAAAGTTATGAACAGAATCGGCGACAAAGGGCAGCCTTGGCGGAGTCCAACCCTCACCGGGAACGAGTCCGACTTACTGCCGGATATGCGGACCAAACTCTGACTCCGGTCGTACAGGGACCGAACAGCCCGTATCAGGGGGTTCGGTACCCCATACTCCCGAAGCACTCTCCACAGGACTCCCCGAGGGACACGGTCGAACGCCTTCTCCAAGTCCACAAAACACATGTAGACTGGTTGGGCGAACTCCCATGCACCCTCGAGGACCCTGCCGAGGGTGTAGAGCTGGTCCACTGTTCCACGGCCAGGACGAAAACCACACTGCTCCTCCTGAATCTGAGATTCGACTTCCCGACGGACCCTCCTCTCCAGCACCCCTGAATAGACCTTACCAGGGAGGCTGAGCAGTGTGATCCCCCTGTAGTTGGAACACACCCTCCGGTCCCCCTTCTTAAAAAGGGGGACCACCACCCCAGTCTGCCAATCCAGAGGCACTGTCCCCGATGTCCACGCGATGTTGCAGAGGCGTGTCAACCAGGACAGCCCCACAACATCCAGAGCCTTTAGGAACTCCGGGCGAATCTCATCCACCCCCGGGGCCCTGCCACCGAGGAGCTTTTTAACTACCTCGGTGACCTCAAACCCAGAGATAGGAGAGCCCGCCTCAGAGAACCCACACTCTGCTTCCCCATGGGAAGGCGTGTCGGTGGAATTGAGGAGGTCTTCGAAGTATTCTCCCCACCGACTCACAACGTCCCGAGTCGAGGTCAGCAGCGCCCCATCCCCACTATACACAGTGTTGGTGGTGCACTGCTTTCCTCTCCTGAGACGTCGGATGGTGGACCAGAATTTCCTCGAAGCCGTCCGGAAGTCTTTCTCCATGGCCTCACCGAACTCCTCCCATGCCCGGGTTTTTGCTTCAGCGACCACCAGAGCTGCATTCCGCTTGGCCAGCCGGTACCCATCAGCTGCCTCAGGAGTCCCACAGGCCAAAAAGGCCCGATAGGACTCCTTCTTCAGCTTGACGGCATCCCTCACCGTTGGTATCCACCAACGGGTTCGGGGATTGCCGCCACGACAGGCACCGACCACCTTAAGGCCACAGCTCCGGTCGGCCGCCTCAGCAATGGAGGCGCGGAACATGGTCCACTCGGACTCGATGTCCCCCGCCTCCCCCGGAACATGAGCAAAGTTCTGTCGGAGGTGGGAGTTGAAACTCCTTCTGACAGGGGATTCTGCCAGACGTTCCCAGCAGACCCTCACAATACGTTTGGGCCTGCCACGTCGGACCGGCATCTTCCCCCACCATCGGAGCCAACTCACCACCAGGTGGTGATCAGTTGACAGCTCCGCCCCTCTCTTCACCCGAGTGTCCAAGACATGCGGCCGCAAGTCCGATGACACGACCACAAAGTCGATCATCGAACTGCGACCTAGGGTGTCCTGGTGCCAAGTGCACGTGTGGACACCCTTATGCTTGAACATGGTGTTCGTTATGACAATCCATGACGAGCACAGAAGTCCAATAACAGAACACCGCTTGGGTTCTGATCGGGGGGGCCGTTCCTCCCAATCGCGCCCTTCCAGTTCTCACTGTCATTGCCCACGTGAGCATTGAAGTCCCCCAACAGAACAATGGAGTCCCCAGCGGGAGCGCTCTCCAGCACCCCTTCCAAGGACTCCAAAAAGGGTGGGTACTCTGAACTGCTGTTTGGTGCATAGGCACAAACAACAGTCAGGACCCGTCTCCCCACCCGAAGGCGGAGGGAGGCTACCCTCTCGTCCACCGGGGTGAACCCCAACGTACAGGCGCCGAGCCGGGGGGCAATAAGTATACCCACACCTGCTCGGCGCCTCTCACCATGGGCAACTCCAGAGTGGAAGAGAGTCC
>NC_084513.1:27037990-27052990 GCF_024500385.1 Phyllopteryx taeniolatus | reverse complement strand
AGTGTCGTATCTACGAGTGTCGTATCTACAATGCCTTTGATGCGCTTGGCTCGCTGAATTCCGGTTTCCAGTTTTTTGGCATTCTGCTTTTTATATCGCATCGTCGCTAACTTTAGAAGGTTTTAAAAGTAAGATCATTTTTAAAATGTGAGTAGTAAAAAGTACAGATGTGTTTAAAAAGTAAGGAGTAAAAGTAAAAAGTTGCCACAAAAGTAAATACTCAAGTACAGAAACCTGAAAATCTTGTTAAGTAACAGTAGCGCAGTACAAGTCTAATGTTGGAACAAATATGAGAAAGTTCAAAAAGTTAAAATTTAAGTTGTGGTCAATCAATGTGTGTCATACATAGACCGATTTTACTTTACATGATGTTTTAATCTTGACAGTATTCTTTTGTTAAATATTCCTTGATAATGGGATACAACAGATGCAGAAACTCACCATCTGACCAAGCAGTGAGCTCGAGGGGGGAAGTCATTACTAGTGGACAAAAGGTCCTGCATTGCGAAGGGAAAGGTAGCTGTAAACAAAAAAAAAGTATATTTTATGCTTTTTTCATTATGAAAGAATTATTCAATGTTATTAATAGATCTAAAATGTGGTACAGTTTATTATTGTCTACCAAAGATGGGTGTTGCAGACAAAGGTGTGTCATTTTGCAGGCCCATGCATTTTAGGCTGGTGAGGATAGAGTACTGAGTATCTTTACCATGACAAAAATTTAATGGAAAGCAAAAAAAAAAAATGGATGAAACCTGATTAAAAATTTAATTGTCTATTGTCGTATGAGAGCGGCCTCAAATGCGAAGAGAGATGTCTCAAAATTATTTGCCCGTTTTTTTCAAGTCCACAAATATATTCGCGATTCACACGTTTTTCAAATCCACAAATACATCTGCGATTTACAAGTTTTTCCAAATCCACAAATTTGCATGTTTTTTCAAATTCACAAATATTTCTGCGATTTACATGTTTTTTTGTTTTTTTTTTATGTTGTGTGTGCATTTATGACTTTTCATTTGTAAATATTCAATTTTGCTTGGGAATTGTTGCAGGTGCGTTTGTAGATCAGCGGGCATGCGCATATTTTTTTTTGTGTGACAAACGTAACGCAGTTTCAAGTTGAAGAAAAAAATAATCACGTGGGAAGTCCTCCGATCCGCGAGGCAGCAGTGTTTCTGAGAGAGAGAGGGAGAAAGAGAAAGAGAGACTATTATTTAAACACTAATAATAGGCTGTTTTTTGTATCTTGCTGACAGATGAGGAAGGTGATTTCTTTATGTTTTACTGACTAATGACGGGGCTACTGGTTGTCCACCTTGTTCAGCCGGACCATAGACTTGGATTCCTATAAAAATGACTTGCAGTCAAGTCATCAACGGAGACAGAAACACCGCCATGTAGCGGATGGAGGGAGGGCCTTCCTACATGGTTGAATCTTAAAACTGAGTTATGTTTGTCTCAAAAATAAATGCACGTGCCCGCTGATCCACAAATGCACTTTCAACAATTCACGAGCAAAATTGAATATTTACAAATGATCAGTCATGAAAAATGCATACACAACATTAAAAAAAACGTGTAAATCGCAGATATATTTGTGAATTTGAAAAACACGGGGAAATAATGTGGATTTGAAAAACATATAAAAGGCGGATATATTTGTGGATTCGAAAAAACGTAAATTGTGGATATATTTGTGGATTTGAAAAACGTGTAAATCGCTGATATATTTGTGGATTTGAAAACCCTGTAAATCGAGGATATATTTGTGGATTGAAAAACACGTGAATCGCAGATATACAGTGGGTACGGAAAGTATTCACTTTGTTATATATATCTGTCAGCCATTTACTAAAATCATTTAAGTTTTGTTTTTTTCCCCTCAATGTAAACACAGCACCCTAATTGACAGAAAAAAAACTGAATTGTGGATATATTTGTGGATTTGAAAAACGTGTAAATCGCTGATATATTTGTGGATTTGAAAACCCTGTAAATCGAGGATACATTTGTGGATTGAAAAACACGTGAATCGCAGATATACAGTGGGTACGGAAAGTATTCACTCTGTTATATATATCTGTCAGCCATTTACTAAAATCATTTAAGTTTCGTTTTTTTCCCCTCAATGTAAACACAGCACCCTAATTGACAGAAAAAAAACTGAATTGTTGATTTTTTGCAGATTTATTATAAAAGAAAAACTGAAATATCACACAGCAATAAGTATTTAGACCCTTTGCTGTGACACTCATATTTAACTCGGCGCTGTCTATTTCTTCTGATCATCCTTGAGCTGGTTCTACACCTTCATTGTCCAGCTGTGTTTGATTATACTGATTGGACTTGATTTGGGAAGCCACACACCTGTCTATATAGGACCTTACAGCTCACAGTGCATGTCAGAGCAAATGAGAATCATGAGGTCAGAGACAGAATTGTGGCAAGGCACAGATATGGCCAAGGTTACAAAAACATTTCTGCTGCACTTCAGGTTCCTAAGAACACAGTGGCCTCCATAATCCTGAAATGGAAGATATCTGGGACGAACATAACCCTACCTAGATCTGGCCGTCCGGCCAAACTGAGCAATTGGTGGAGAAGAACCTTGGTGAGAGAGGTAAAGAAGAACCCAAATATAACTGTGGCTGAGCTCCAGAGATGCAGTCGGGAGATGGGAGAAAGTTCAGTCAACCATCACTGCAGCCCTCCACAAGGAAGAGTGGCCCAACGCAAGTATCTCCTCAGTGAAAGACACATGCAAGCCTGCATAGAGTTTGCTAAAAAACACTTCAAAGGACTTCAAGATGGTGAGAAATAAGATTCTCTGGTCTGATAAAAGCAATTTTTGGCCTTAATTCTAAGCGGTATGTGTTGAAAAAAACAGGCACTGCTCATCACCTGTCCAATACAGTCCCAACAGTGAAGCATGATGGTGGCAGCATCATGCTGTGTGTTTTTCAACTGCAGGGACAGGACGACTGATTGCAATCAAAGGAAAGCTGAATGTGGCCAAGCACAGGGATATCCTGGACGAAAACCTTCTCCAGTGTGCTCAGGAGCTCAGAATGGGCCGAAGGTTCAGCTTCTAACAAGACATTGACCCTAAGCACACAGCCAAAATAACGAAGGAATGGCTTCAGAACAACTGAAGACTGTTCTTGAATGGCCCAGCCAGAGCCCTGACTTAAACCCAATTGAGCATCTCTGGAAAGACCTGAAAATGGCTGTCCACCAATGTTCACCATCCAACCTGACAGAACAGGATCTACAAGGAGGAATGGCAGACCAGCGGATCCCCAAATCCAGGTGTGAAAAACCTGTTTCATCCTTCCCAAAAAGACTCATAGCTGTATTAGCTCAAAAGGGTGCTTCTACTAAATACTGAGCAAAGGGTCTGAATACTGTGTGTACATTTATGAGGAAAAAAATTAACTAAAATGATTTTAGCAAATGGCTGCAATATAACAAAGTGAAAAATTTAAGGGGGTCTGAATACCACACACACGCACACACACACACACCCACAAACACACACACACACACGTTCCATGGGTTCAGAGACTGCAGATTGGATGAGAGGGCTGTTTATGTCTTTAATCATTCGTTTTGCGAAGTACTTTGTGTTGCTTTTAAATTATGAAATGTGCTGTATAAATAAAGGTTTGATCGTAGAGTGGAAAATGAGTTTTCCCTTGAGCGATTACAATCAGCATTGTCAATTATATAAAATTATAGAACAATATAGTAAATGAGGATTTGAGTTGAGATACTGACTGGTAATTGAGAAACACAAGAGACCATACCTTCCTCCAGTTCATGATTTGCATTGTTCTCATGCTCTTGCACCAATGCGTAGTGGGTTATGGAGAATTTAAAATCCACAAAATTAATCTCCTGAGATCTCTCCTCCCAAGTTCCACTTGTATAGTCACCCTGTGCAAACAAAGAAGGACCACTGTCAAACAGAAGACTCAATAACAGTTGTTTAGCTCAACATTTGAAATCAATTTACCAGTTGTTTGGCTGACTTCTCGGTAGAGTTTCCAATTAGCTTCCATTCATTTAATACTTCCTCAACCCTGGACACAAACCTTCAAGTTGTGAAAATAAGGTTTCATGTCAACACAAGTGATTAGTTGGACATAAATGTCACATTGACATGAGCAAAGATCAGAGTTCAGAATATCTTCAGTAAAAAACACAAACTCAAGTGCATCCAAAACACGGACTCCCGACCACATCACACCCATCCTCCACAAACGCCACTATAGAGCACTAGCTGCTGAGAGTTTTGCCAAGGTCTATGAAAATTTGGGGGCACGTGTGGCACCCTGTGACCTACAAAAAAAGTCAGCAAAAGCCATTTGCTAAAATGAACAGGAATTGAGTTATGATTTTTGGAAGGTTCAATTTTGGCATATTTTCACCATTCACTTCGTCATACTTTTGTGAACTTATCCTAGAGCATTCATCCGATTGACTTAAAACTTGGTCTATACCATCAAGACCTGGAACATTGAAGGAAACATACAGAACCTTTCCAAAAAAGTAGAATATCATGGAAGTATATTTATTTCCATAAATGCTGGAAGATGAAATCTGCATCTCCATACAGATCCTCAGCAGAAGGAATCATAAAGTCTTCTAAAACATTCTGGTAGACTGTTGCGGTGACCTTGGATTTAAGAAAGAAGAGGTTACCACCACCTGTACTGGACATTGCACCCCAAATCATGACTGACTGAGGATATTTCACACTGGACCTCAAGCAGCTTGGGTTCTGTTCTTCACTTATCTTCCTCCAAACCGTTGGACCTTGATTCCCGAATGAAAGGCACACTTTACTTTCATTGTAAAAGAGGGCTTGGACCACTGGCCAACACTCCAGTCCTGCTTCTCCTTGGCTCAGCTGAGACACTTCCTATGTGGGCTCAGGTTCAGAAGTGGCTTGACCCGAGGAACCAGATAGTTGTAGTCATTAATGTACAAACAGCACCCCATATTGACAGAAAAACATTTTATTGTTGAAATTTTTGAACATTTATTTAAAAAGAAAAACTGAAATATCACATCTGCCTCACAGTTCTGAGGACTGGGGTTAAAATCCCGGCCCCGCCTGTGTGGAGTTTGCATGTTCTCCCCGTGCCCCGTGTTAGATTACATCTGACGTCAACCGGACCACATATTTTGTGTAACGCGTTACTAACGCATTACTGGCATCACTGACAGTAAATGAACAGGTCATTTCATCCACCTTGTGATCGATCGGTGATAGGTTATCGTTTTTTTAAACTTGCTGATCGGTGATCAGCCCCAAAAATCTCGATCGTGTAAAGCCTACTTGTGCTATGAGGGTGCATTTAGCAAGTATTGACAATGTATATAGCTGGGGGTTCCTTTTCTCATTAATTGAAACCCAAATATGCACTATCCTGTACTTTTAGTAGACCACAAACTGGATTTACGTTGTGTGGAATAGAATTTAGGCAGGCTGGTCGATCTCCCGAATGTTTGGGCGGTCGGGTCCGCACGGGGAACAGGTGGATTTGGTGGAAAATGAGGAAGGGGAAAAAAAGAAGAGCAGGAAAAAAAAAAAGTTCCTAGGCAGGGCTGCCGGAGCCCGTATGTCGCTTTTCGCAAGACGTTCGGAGTAGACGTGTGCTGCCCGCTTCCTTCCCAACGGAGTTAGCCCAGGCACCCAAAAAGGGTAGCTGGGAGCACTGGCAGGATGCCCTGTGGTGGGGAAGGGCTGTCCTCGTCACATCGTGGTGCGAGGTGGGGCTTTCCTGGCTGAGCCAGTCTTCGGCAAGTTGGTTAAATGAGAGCAAGCTCTCAACAAAGGTGGCTCCGGCCTTTATGGCCAGCGGCCAAGGGGGTGGTTCCCCCCACCCCCACCCCCTCTTAATGTTACTTTTCCATCCTAGGATTATTTTGTGGTTTAAAACCAGTGGGATAATATTTTAATTATTGGATTTAAGATAACGAGACCATTTTCCATTCTCTGTCATCCCTGTACAAAAGTTTCAATTGTATGTGGTTATTAATATGCAAACTAATATTTGCAATGTGGCATTTGTCTTGTGTGGGGTGAAATATCTCATCCGCTTCAGTTGAAAAACAGATTTGACATCCATCCATCCATCCCTTTTCTACCGCTTATCCGGGTCGGGTCGCGGGGGCAGTAGCTTTAGCAGGGATGCCCAGACTTCCCTCTCCCCAGCCAATTCATCCAGCTCTTCTGGGGGGATCCCAAGGTGTTCCCAGGCCAGCCGAAGGACGTAGTCTCTCCAGCGTGTCCTGGGTCGTCCCCAGGGTCTCCTCCCGGTGGGACGTGCCCGGAACACCTCACCGGTGAGGCGTCCGGGAGGCATCCGAATCAGATGCCCCAGCCACCTCTTCTGGCTCCTCTCAATGTTTAGGAGCAGCGGCTCTACTCTGAGATCCTCCCGGATGACCAAGCTTCTCACCCTATCTCTAAGGGAGAGCCCAGACACCCTACGGAGGAAACTCATTTCAGCCGCTTGTATCCGGGATCTTGTTCTTTCAGTTACGACCCACAGCTCGTGACCATAGGAACGTAGATCGACCGGTAATTTGAGAGCTTCGCCTTTCGGCTTAGCTCCTTCTTTACCACAACGGACCGATACAAAGTCCGCATCACTGCAGAAGCTGCACCGATCCGCCTGTCGAGCTCCCGTTCCATTCTTCCCTCACTCGTGAACAAGACCCCAAGATACTTGAACTCCTCCAATTGGGGCAGGATCTCATCCCCGACCTGGAGAGGGCACGCCACCCTTTTCCGACTGTCGACCATGGTCTCAGATTTGGAGGTGCTGCTTCTCATCCCAGCCGCTTCACACTCTGCGAACTGCTCCAGTGAGAGTTGGAGGTCACGGCTTGATGAAGTCAACAGAACCACATCATCAGCAAAAAGCAGAGATGCAATACTGAGGCCACTCAACGGGAACCCCTCTACGCCACGGCTGTGCCTAGAAATTCTGTCCATAAAAGTTATGAACAGAATCGGCGACAAAGGGCAGCCTTGGCGGAGTCCAACCCTCACCGGGAACGAGTCCGACTTACTGCCGGATATGCGGACCAAACTCTGACTCCGGTCCTACAGGGACCGAACAGCCCATATCAGGGGGTTCGGTACCCCATACTCCCTAAGCGCACCCCACAGGACTCCCCGAGGGACACGGTCGAACGCCTTATCCAAGTCCACAAAACACATGTAGACTGGTTGGGCGAACTCCCATGCACCCTCGAGGACCCTGCCGAGGGAGTAGAGCTGGTCCACTGTTCCACAGCACTGTCCCCGATGTCCACGCGATGTTGCAGAGGTGTGTCAACCAGGACAGCCACACAACATCCAGAGCCTTTAGGAACTCCGGGCGAATCTCATGACCTCAAACCCAGAGATAGGAGAGCCCGCCTCAGAGAAACCACACTCTGCTTCCTGATGGGAAGGCGTGTCGGTGGAATTGAGGAGGTCTTCGAAGTATTCTCCCCACCGACTCACAACGTCCCGAGTCGAGGTCAGCAGTACCCCATCCCCACTATAAACAGTGTTGGTGGTGCACTGCTTTCCTCTCCTGAGACGCCGGATGGTGGACCAGAATTTCCTCGAAGCCGTTCGGAAGTCTTTCTCCATGGCCTCACCGAGTTTTTGCTTCAGCGACCACCAGAGCTGTATTCCGCTTGGCCAGCCTGTACCCATCAGCTGCCTCAGGAGTCCCACAGGCCAAAAAGGCTCGATAGGACTCCTTCTTCAGCTTGACGGCATCCCTCACCGTTGGTGTCCACTAACGGGTTCGGGGATTGCCGCCACGACAGGTCTGGTCGGCCGCCTCAGCAATGGTGGCACGGAACACGGTCCACTCGGACTCAATGTCCCCCGCCTCCCCCGGAACAAGAGCAAAGTTCTGTCGGAGGTGGGAGTTGAAACTCCTTCTGACAGAGGATTTTGCCAGACGTTCCCAACAGACCCTCACAATACGTTTGGGCCTGCCACGTCGGACCGGCATCTTCCCCCACCATCGGAACCACCACGTGGTGATCAGTTGACAGCTCCGCCCCTCTCTTCACCCGCGTGTCCAAGACATGCAGCCGCAAGTCCGATGACACGACCACAAAGTCGATCATCGAACTGCGATCTAGGGTATCCTGGTGCCAAGTGCACGTGTGGACACCCTTATGCTTGAACATGGTGTTCGTCATGGACAATCCGTGACGATCACAGAAGTCCAATAACAGAACACCGCACGGGTTCTGATCGGGGGGGCCGTTCCTCCCAATCACGCCCTTCCAGGTCTCACTGTCATTGCCCACGTGAGCATTGAACGATGGAGTCCCCAACGGGAGCGCTCTCCAGGACTCCAAAAAGGGTGGCTACTCTGAACTGCTGTTTGGTGCATAGCCATAAACAACAGTCAGGACCATCAAGCCAGTGTCCCAAAAAATGAGAAGTCTTTGTTGGTGGGACTCTTCCGGCTGGCTGGGGGTGAAAGTGAATTAACTTGGTGTCCGAGTGAGAAACCAGGGGTCCGTGTCTCAGCTTTGATGAGTTACTTCAGACTGGCTGGTAATTAATTTAGCATCCGTGTGCGAAGTAAAATCTGGCATCCCCCTTGCAGTCTGTCTCGGCAGGGGAGCAGAGAAAGCGATGCAGCTCAGTCTGGGGTTTGGGGGTCACAGTGCCATCAGGCGAGAGCATTACATTGGAGAGACCTGTAAATGCCTCTCCAACAACGTTCACCATCTAATCTCACAGAACTGGAGAGGATCTGCAAAGAGGAATGGCAGAGGATTCCCAAATCCAGGTGTGAAAAACCTGTTGCATAATTCCCAAAAAGACGTATGGCTGTATTAGCTCAAAAGGGTGCTTCTACTAAATACGGAGCAAAGCGTCTGAATACTTATGGCTGTGTGATATTTCTGTTTTTCTTTTTTAATAAATCTGCAATAATTTCAAAAATGTAACTTTTTTCTGTCAATATGGGGAGCTGTGTGTACATTAAAGAGGGAAATAAAATGTTAAAATGATTTTAACAAATGGCGGCACGGTGGCCGACTGGTTAGAGTGTCAGCCTCACAGTTCTCAGGACCAAGGTTCAATCCTCGGCCCCGCTTGTGTGGAGTTTGCATGTTCTCCCCGTGCCAGCGTGGGTTTTCTCCGGGCACTCCGGTTTCCTCCCACATCCCAAAAACATGCATGAATTGGAGACTCTAAATGGCCCGTAGGTGTGAATGTGAGTGCGAATGGTTGTTTGTTTGTATGTGCCCTGCGATAGGCTGGCAACCAGTTCAGGGTGTACCCCGCCTCCTGCCCGATGATAGCTGGGATAGGCTCCAGCACGCCCGCGAGTGAGGAGAAGTGGCTCAGAAAATAGATGGATGGATGGATTTTAACAAATGGCTGCAAAAAACAGGAAAAATTTAAGGGGGTCTGAATACTTTCCGTACCCACTGTATACAGTCAATGAACTTCTTCTTTTCCTTTCGACTTGTCCCCTTAGAGGTCGCCACAGCGTGTCATCCTTTTCCATGTAAGCCCATCTCCTGCATACTCCTCTCTGACACCAACTGCCCTCATGTCTTCCATCAGGACATCCATCAACCTTCTCTTTTGTCTTCCTCTCACTCTCTTGCTTGACAGCTCTTTCCTCATCACCCTTCTACCAATATACTCACTCTCTCTCCTCTGCATGTGTCCAAACCATCCAAGTTTGCTCTCTCTAACTTTGTCTCCAAAACATCAAACCTTGCTGTCCCTCTGATGCGCTCATTTCTAATTTTATCCAACCTGGTCACTCTGAGAGCGAACCTCAACATCTTCATTTCCGCCACCTCTTGCTCTGCTTCCCGTTGTCTCCTCAGTGCCACTGGCTGTAATCCGTACATCATGGCTGGCCTCACCACTGTTTTATAAACTTTCCCCTTCATCCTTGCAGAGACTCTTTTGTCACATAACACACCTGACCTCCACCCATTCCAACCTGCTTGGACCAGTTTCTTCACTTCCTTACCACACTCACCATTGCTCTGGACTGTTGACCCCAAGTATTTAAAGTCCTCCACCCTCGCTATCTCTTCTCCCTGTAGCCTCACTCTTCCCCCTCCACCCCTCTCATTCATGCACATATATTTTGTTTTACCTCGGCTAATCTTCATCCCGCTCCTTTCCAGTGAATGCCTCCACCTTTCTAACTGTTCCTCCACCTGCTCCCTGCAGATCACAATGTCATCTGCAAACATCATTGTCCACGGGGATTCCAGTCTTACCTCATCTGTCAGCCTATCCATCACCACTGCAAACAGGAAGGGGCTTAGGGCTGATCCCAGTCCCATTTCTATCTTAAACTCCTCTGTCACACCTACAGCACACCTCACCGCTGTTCTGCTTCCCTCGTACATGTCCTGTATTATTCTAACATACTTCTCTGCCACTCCAGACTTCCGCATGCAGTACCACAGTTCCTCTCTGGGTACTCAGTCATAGGCTTTCTCTAGATCTACAAAGACACAATGTAGCTCCTTCTGACCTTCTCTGTACTTTTCCATCAACATCCTCAAGGCAAATAATGCATCTGTGGTACTCTTTCTAGGCATGAAACCATACTGTTGCTCGCAAATACTCACTTCTGTCCTGAGTCGAGCCTCCACTACTCTTTCCCATAACTTCGTGTGTCTCATCAACTTTATTCCTCCATAGTTCCCAAAGCTCGGCACATCACCCTTGTTCTTAAAAATGGGCACCAGCACACTTTTCCTCATGCATCTTCTCACTGCTACAATCCTGTTGAACAAGCTGGTCAAAAACTCCACAGTCACCTCTCCTAGATGCTTCCATACCTCCACAGGAATGTCATCAGGCCCAACTGCCTTTCCATTTTTCATCATCTTTAATGCCTTTTCTAACTTCCCCGTTACAAATCATTGCGACTTCCTGGTCCACCACACTTGGCTCCTCTACTCTTCCTTCTCTCTCATTTTCCTCATTCTTCAACTCCTCAAAGTATTCTTGCCATCTATCCAGCACAATACTGGCACCAGTCAACATATTTCCATCTCTATCCTTAATCACCCTAACCTGCTGCACATCCTTCCCATCTCTATCCCTCTATCTGGCCAACCTGTATTGATCCTTTACTCCTTCTTTAGTGTCCAACCTGGCATTCATGTCATCATATAGCCTCTTGTTTGGCCTTTGCCACCTTTACCTTTGCCCTATGTCGCATCTCAATGTATTCCTTTCGCCTCTCCTCGGTCCTCTCAGTGTCCTACTTCTTCTTACCTAACCTCTTTCCATGTATGATTTCTTGTACTTTGAGGTTCCACCACCAAGTCTCCTTCTCTCCTTTGCGGCCAGAAGATACACCAAGTACTCTCCGGCCTGTCTCTCTGATCACCTTGGCTGTCGTGGTCCAGTCTTCTGGAAGCTCCTCCTGTCCACTGAGAGCCTGTTTCAGCTCTTCCCAAAAAGCTGCACAACACTCTTCCTTTTTCAGCTTCCACCACATGGTTCTCTGCTTTGCCTTTGTCTTCTTAATCTTCCTCCCCACCACCAGAGTCATTTTACACGCTACCATCCTATGCTGTCTAGCCACACTCTCCCCTAACACTACCTTACAGTCAGTAACCTCCTTCAGATTACATCGTCTGCACAAGATGTAATCTTCTACCTCCGCTCTTGTAGGTCACCCTATGTTCCTGCCTCTTCTTGAAAAAAGTGTTCACTACAGCCATTTCCATCCTTTTTACAAAGTCTACCACCATCTGTACCTCCAAGTTCCTTTCCTGGATGCCGTATTTACCCATTAGTTCTTCATCATACCCATTACAATCTGTCCATTACAATCTGCACCAATCACGACTCTCTCTCTGTCTGGGATGCTCAGAACTTCGTCCAGCTCTTCCAGAACATCTCTTTCATTTCTAGGTCACATCCCACCTGTGGGGCATAGTTGCTAATCACATTATACATAACACCCTCAATTTCAAGTTTCAGCCTCATCACTTGATCTGATCCTCTTTTCACCTCCAAGACATTCTTAGTGAACTCTTCTTTTAAAATAACCCCTACTCCATTTCTCTTCCCATCTACACAATGGTAAAATAATATAAACCCTGCCCCTAAACCTCTAGCCATACTGCCTTTCCACCTGGTCTCCTGGACACAGAATATATCAACCTTGCTCCTAACCATCATGTCAACCAACTCCCGAGATTTTCCTGTCAAACTCGCTGATCGGTCCCGAAAATCCTGATCGTGTAAAAGCCTAATTTTAATGTACAGCGCCGAGCACATCCATCTGAAACTTTCTCAGTAAAGTCTCAAGACGTTGATTATGCTTTGTAAAAAACATGGTGACGTTTCAGCAGAGGGCGTGACTGTGGTGAATTTTGATGATTCGCCGTGACATCAAAAGTTGATGGAACTTGACTCCAGATGCTCATATCTTTTGAAAATTTCACACACTTGATGACAGTTCACATTTAAGAAGAAGAAGAAGAAGAAGAAGGGCATCTATGATTAAAAACAAACAAACAAAAACATCTAATGTACTAATAGCACCACCTACTGGCATAATGATTTTTTGAATATCTTAACAAATCCATCCATCCATTTTCTGAGCCGCTTCTCCTCACTTGGGTCACGGGTGTGCTGGAGCCTATCCCAGCTATCATCGGGCAGGAGGCGGGGTACACCCTGAACTGGTTGCCAGCCAATCGCAGGGCACATACAAACAAACAACCATTCGCACTCACATCCACACCTACGGGCAATTTAGAGTCTCCAATTCATGCATGTTTTTGGGATGTGGGAGGAAACCGGAGTGCCCGGAGAAAACCAAAATCATTAATTAGAAACTGCATTTTATATTGAATTGAGTTGTCTTTGTCAGATGATCTGAAACATTTCAGTTTGATAAATATGCCTGGGAAAAAAATAAAATAAAAAAGGGAACAAATATTTTTTCAATATTTTTATTTGTATACGGTTTATACAGCCAATTCAAAGTGTAAATTTAAAAAAATGACAAAATCAGAGGCTACTCGAGTTATAAGAATAATGTTTGGTTTTGAATGACATTGACAGAGATTAATTTAACATGTTTGTTTGTGTGGTGGGATATATTATCTAATTTAACTCTAAGACAATCTAATTATTACACACTGTTCAGAGTATGACGCGGACATTGTGAACCAGACTTACAAAATGGAGCAGTAATTTAGAATTTAATTAGATGCATCTTTTACTGGACCTCATACGACAGTGCAACTGGCTGGGAATATATTCTTAACCAAGCAAATAAAGTAATAACAAAACATACACGGGGAAAACACCAACAGATGTCAGCTGTTTATGAGAAATGGCTGTACATGCAAAGTTAGTAACACTTAACATTAAGGAAGATATCTCTCTTGAGAGATCAAATGCAATCTCTGTAATCTGTATAAAATGCCACAAGAAACTCCGTGATTATCTGAACTGACACGAAGTGCGTATGTTTCAAGTAAACGTACAAGAGAAGCAAGGGAGTACGATACCTTTCCCACTCAGATGCTGTGGTGAAATCTGTGATCTCGAACACCTCTGTTTCGGACTGTAATAGACGAAAATAAGTTGAACCACAGATGTTGACGTTATTTTCATTTAATGATTTGTGCCTATGTATCTTGACTCACGTCAGTGACAGCAGCCATTTTGACGTTAATCTTCTTCTTCTTCGTTTTCTTCGTCTTCTTCGACGGAGAGAGCGAGCGAGAGAGAGAGCGACAACAGAAGCAGCAACCGCAGCTCGAACGTTAGTTATTGTAAGCTCGTTATTGTAAACCTATAAAATGATGATTTGGTTTGATGGGTCCATACCTGATGCCATTAATTTGGCTAAACAGAGGAATCGTATCTTTGTCATCGTCATTATAGGTATGTGCTTGTATTTGTTTTGCCTCTGTCACTATTTTAGCGGCCTTTCAACCTGACATGAGCGGATACTTTCCGAGTTAGCTTATAAAGAGGGATACGACACACAGCCTTCAATTGAAAAATGTCCACTTTTAAAGTTAAAGTCAAGGCCTTAACATTTTGATATATGTGTAAACGAGATATTATGGTAAAGCGCTGCGTGGCCCGGTTTCAAAATAAAAACCTGAACACGTAATACGTTTATGAGCGTAATTTGCCTTAGATACAAAATGTTATGTAAATCAAGTCGCCAATTACCATTAAGGGATTTCTGTCAGTTAGAACAAAAGTAACAAAAGACATTTTATTTTGATAGCATTTGTCAATGGGGTGACTCACAAACTGGTGTACACCGTTTTGATTCACAAACACAGTAATACAATAATTCAACTAAACAACACTTAATCAATAATGTAAAAGAAATTGTGTCTGTATAAAGATATACACTATTCATAAAAATTTAGGGATATTAAAGCCTCCACTTGAAATTTTGCTTTTTTTTTCTTGCAGTATCCAACTTTTATTACTGAGTGTGGTGACCTATCCCCATCTTTTCTGAAGTTCAATAACAAACAAAAATAATAAATAAAATAAACAAACAAAAACAGCTGCGATTGGCTGGCGACCAGTTAAGGTGTACCCCGCCTCTCGCCCGAAGTCAGCGGAAATAGACGCCAGCACACCCTAATGAGGATAAGTGGTTCAGAAAATTGAATGATGGATGAAACAAAACAGTACAAATAAAACAGCACTTTTATCTATTTATGACTATTATCTATTATTATCTATCTATTATCTATTATTATTTGAAGCTCTCTTCTCATCTCATCCAGAAAGTCTCAGCAGTGCAGCAGCAGCCATTTTATGTATTTAATCATCTTTTTAAACTGTAACAGTTCAGATACCTTTGGTGGGTGGGAGGGATGTGTTTGTCTTTTATCATTTGTTTTGTGAAGCACTTTTTGTATGAAAGTGCTATACAAAAAAATGTTTGGTTGATTGATCAATTGAAAAAGTGTGAT